>NC_056726.1:176782177-176934677 GCF_019279795.1 Protopterus annectens
AGGCCAATAGCAATACTATCCCCACTTGCAAAAATTGTGGAAAAATGTATCCACAGACAACTGATGCATCACCTAACTCAGAATAACCTCATGGCAGACTCCCAGCACAGCTTCCAGCCTCACCATACTTCAGCACTTCTAGCCATCTCCAATACCATAAACCATAACTACAACAACAATAACATATCCTCAGCCCTCTTCTTGGATCTCTCCAATGCATTTGATATGGTGGATCACCAATTACTAATCCATACCCTGAAAACTTTCTGCCTAGACATTACAGTCATCCAGTGGTTCCAATCCTATCTGAAATATAGACAGCAGCTGTCCTTTGGCTAAACAAAGTTTCTAAACTCCTACCCAACACACTAGGTGTACCCCAGGGATCCATACTAGGGCCCCATCTTTTCTCCATCTTCATTAATGACCTCTGCTGTGCTATCCCTATAGTCTGCTGTGTCCAATACACTGATGACTCCACCCTGATTTGCTCTGCCACTTCTCCAAACAAACTGTGGTCAGCTACACAAACCACCTTTAACACTATTGAAAACTGGCTTTCTGGTCGTCGTCCGATACTGAATCCCATACAAAACAAACTGTTGCTATTCTCACCAACACACAGGTCTACAGCATTCACTTTTACCATTAAATCTAATAATGGCACACTAATCTCCCCAGACTCCTCTACAAAACTGTTAGGTGTTTTAATCGATAATAATCTCAAATTCAACCTACATGTTAATCAATCTATAAAGACCATCAATAAAAAAACTAGGCTCACTTTACAGGATAAAAGCCTTCTTAACCCCACCTGCTAGATCTGCCATAGCTCGCTCTCACCTACTTTCAACTCTTCTGTATGCACCCCCGATACTCTCCAATCTAAACAAATCTTTCCTAACAAACTCTCTATCTGCTATAACCATATTGCCAGATTTGCCACTGGCCTGCCTTATAGGACTCACCATGTATTAACCTTAACCAGCTTGGTTGGCTAGAACTATGCAGCTTGATCCAGTATAACCTCATGATAACTGCCCATAAGATACTTTACAATCTAGATAATACTCCTGCTCTTAAAAATATTATTACCCCCTATCATAATCACCTGCCACTGCGATACTCTAATAAATTACTAGACCAGACTATCAAAACTAATAACTCTGTCAGTGACTCTCTCTTCGCAAATTCTGTAAGCAGATTCAGGAACTCTCTCCCAACCTAAGCTACTTTGCTCAGCTCCCTGAGCCAATTCAAGACTAGACTTAAACAATATTTGACACTAAACTGGCTATGTCAATGTAGCAAACCCGACTAATTCTCCGTGACAATGAGACTAAAATAGTTATTTTAGCTTACCTGTGGCACTCTCCTGACCTTACCTTGTTTAACTCTAATGTGTTTTGGCATGTTTGACATGTTTTGGCATGTAACCACTGTAAATATTGTATCTGTAACTAACTGTATGAGTTGATAACAGTATTCTTATCTGCCATGAATTACTTAACAAAGACCTAATCTCTGCTTCTCATTAACCCCAGAACTACTATTATTTGCCTAGGTATGTAACCTCTGTAAAATTGTATTCATAACATTTATTGCTTGCTTAGATATGTTCACTACTGTATATACTGTATTTTATTCTAATTTGGTGACCTTGGAGCTTTTATCCCCAGGCCTCTGCTGAAAATAGACATGTATCCAGTCGGACTATCCGGGTCAACAAATATAAAATAAAATAAAATAATTAAAAAAAATATATATATATATATATATATATATATATATATATATATATATACACACACATGGATTCACTTCAGAAGATCGAATTTCCAAAATCTCGAACTACAAATAACCGAAACCAAAAGCTCGAGTTTCGGAAACTCGAACTTCTGAAGGGAAACCATTAAAAAAAAAAAAAAACACAAACTTCGCTTTTGCAGGGGAGCTTCGCCCCCCTGTACCCCCCACACCCCCCCTACTTAAATATACCAACTCCAAGATCGCGCTACAGTGGGGAGATGGGAAATCTCCCGTCTTGCGCTGTATGCGGAAGCGCAAAACGGGAGATTTCTCACTTCCTGCCAGCACCACAAAACAAATACAATATTACGTACACACAAGGCATACAACAGTACTTGCCTCTGTGTGCACGTAATGTATTAAGGTAAGTAAAGTGTTATTTCTAAACACTACACACATTCGATTTATTAAAATCTCGATTATATGGTCTCGACAATATGAAATTCGAGATTTCAATAATTCGATTATGTGAAGTGTTCCCATACACACATATATACTCATAAATTCTGTCTTTAAACTTTCCATTAATTTTACCTATATAGAAGGTGTTACAGATCAGGCATTTCACCATGTATATTCAAGTGGATACTTAAAAGTTGTTTCTGTGAAGACATGCCTGCAGAATTGACAATTGTTAAATTTTAGGGTTCCATACTTGGATATAGATACTGTGTTTATATACTTCTCCTGCTCCTCATAACATAAGATATTTTTTAAATTACTAGACCTTTTATACCCCACAGTTAGCTTATCTATCAAACGTAGGAATATACTGTAACATGTACCAGTGTTTTTAATAATATCCTGTACTTGATGAGTATGAACATCTAGAGTAAAGTAAACCTAAATAAAGCTCTATTTGTATCTTTAACTTTATCATTATTACTTAGTGAAGTAATGCGATTATCAGAAAATATAGGTTTAATTTTATCAGTGCTATCTTGCTGTGTCTGTGTTACTATATTCATTACATTTTGTTCTTTAAAACCTCTTAAAAATCATTGCCTATGTTATTAAATTGTATACCCATGTTTTCTTTTCTTGTATTCAGTCTAGCTACACTGGTAAACTGATTTTCACTATATTTTTAAAAACATGAGGAGGGTGCATACTACTCTTGTGCAGATACATATTATTCCTGATGTCTTTCTTAAACAATATACCTCCAATTTAACCAGTGGTTCCCTTAAACAATCTAATATCTAAAAAATCTCTTTGTGTATAATGCATGGTATCTTTAAACTGTCAAAATACAATAATTGAGTTTAAATATACTAAAAAGTCAGAAAATGCAGAAAGAGAACCATTCCATATTAAAAACAAATCATCCACAAAATGCCTATAAAGCAAAACATTATTAAGAAAGCTATTATTCATTTCAGAAAAAATAAAATCAAGTTCCCATTTATTCATAACCAAATTTGCATAGCTATTAGCTATGGGAGTACCCATGGCTACTCCTTTACATTGTTTACATATATTTTTATGAAACAAAAAACATTGTTAGTTAAAACCAGTTCTGCTAAATCACAAATGGTGTTAGGCTCTGTTGCTGCAAAAACAAATATAAATTCATGAAGGTACTCTATACCAATATCATTCGTATTGATGTAAATAGGGCATCTACATCTAATGTGACAAAGTAGCAATCAGCAATATTGTTAGACAAAGACTAGTCATACAGGTGTGTTAAAAACTGAGATGTGTTTTTAATTAAATTAAACCTAGGGACCAAACTAAATCCTTGCCCTGACACCAGCAAAACTGACCCAGAAATAGCCACTCTATTCAATTCCTTCTTTACCAACTCTATAGCAGAACTCACCAAGACTTTCCCAAATCATGACCCCTCCCCTCCCCTCAAACCCTCTTCCCTAACCTCTACCAAACCTTCCACCCCCAGCAATCCTCATACATTTCACCTCAAACCCATCTTCCATCTCATACATAAAAAAACTTCTCTCCAAACTTAAGCCATGCTCCAACGCCCCTGACAATATCCCCTCACTATTCCTAAAACTAGCAGCTGATAGTATCGCAATCCCTATCAACATCCTCATGAATAGATCCATTCAGGAATCTTATGTTCCCAAACTGTGGCAGTCTGCCTTTATCCTACCCCTCCACAAAGGTGGCAAAAATAATAACATCTCAAATTTCCGACCTATAGCCCATTCTCTCCCCAATCTCTGAAATTCTTGAAAAATGCATCCACCTCCAACTCATGCCTTTCCTCACCAATAATCAACTGTTCATCCCTACACAACATGGTTTCTGTCCTGGCCAAAGTACACTAACCGCTCTTCTCTCTTACCTAAACATAGTAAACCACACCCGTGATTCTGGAGAAATTGTATCCACAGTCCTTCTTGATCTCT
This sequence comes from Protopterus annectens, assembly GCF_019279795.1. Classification (NCBI taxonomy): domain Eukaryota; kingdom Metazoa; phylum Chordata; order Ceratodontiformes; family Protopteridae; genus Protopterus; species Protopterus annectens. The sequence continues at coordinate 176,786,365 of NC_056726.1, forward strand.
CCAAGGCATTTGACACTGTCTCCCATTCCCACCTCCTGAAACACCTTTCTAACCTTAACCTCTCTCAAAATACCCTAACCTGGTTCAGTAGCTATATATCTGACAAATCTCAGGCAGTGAAGTGGTAAACTGGCACTTCAGCCTTCCTTCCCACCCCAGTCGGGGTACCCCAAAGATCCATACTTGTTTCAATGCTCTTTAATGTATTCATTAATGATTTCCATGCAGCCATGCCAAACACTAAGATAGTACAATACGTAGATGACTCAATTCTAGTCTGCCCTGCTTCAAACCTCCCCGAGCTGCAACTAACTAACTAACTAACAAAAATTCAAGTTGCCTTCTCAACTACTGAGAACTGGATGCATCAAAACCACCTCTCTCTAAATGCCAACAAATCTAAGATCCTACTTTTCTCTCCCTCTAAATCTATCACTCTCAACAAAAACTCTTTCAAAATTATCAGCCTTGCTAACTCCTCCATAGAAGTTGTTCCGTCTGCTAATCCTCTTGGGGTTATAATTGATGAACACCTAAAATTTGATACCCATATTCAGCTAAATATTAAAAAAACACATCAGAAACTTGGCATGTTGTACAGAAACTCCCACTTTCTCTCTCCTTCTACAAGACAAACACTTGCCATTACCTACTTACTACCGTCACTTTTGTATGGTGCTCCTCTTCTAACTAAACTATCCTCCTCTATCTCTTCAAAACTGGAAATCTGTTACAACAAAATCTCTAAATTCACCACTAAATCCAAATACTCCTCCCACCACTGTACATCTCTCCACCAGCTAAATTGGTTAGAACTTCCTAACCACCTGAACTACCTCCAACTCACTACAGCCCACAAACTAATTTTTAAACCCACTAGATGCCCATCTCTAACTAACATCTTACCATCATACACTCCTCACAGAACTCTAAGATCTGCCCACCAAAATTTATTTTCTGTATACAAACCAAATCGTCCCACTGGTCACCTTCTCCTATCATTTTCACTACCAAAAAAATGGAATTCCCTCCCTCTCTTACAACTTCAGAAAACATTGAAAACATCAAAACTTAGCCCCCTTTCCACCGCACCCAAAACTGGAAATTCAATTGCACTCAATCCACCTAGCCTGCAAATGTCCCTACTACAAGCTAATCTACTCCATACTGATTACCTAAAAATGTAGCCTCACTCTGAATATAACATAATGTAACATCTATATCTTAAATGTATATATTGTAAATAGTTTACTAACTGTCCTCTCTTTCCCCTATCTGAGGGTAATTCTCTCTACTAGCAACTCATAAAGGTTGATGCTACTTAACTAAAAACATTCACACCTCACATCCTATTTGGTGATGTATCCACCCCACCTTTTCTAGTTCTTAACTGTCTGTCACAATTCTATACTCACCCCCTCAATGCAAATTGTATTTACAAACGTCAGTCTATAAATACATTCAAATGAATAACTACATCCAAATGTATTACAATTATGTATAACCTTGCACATCACTGCAACTAATCCTCTGTGCAATTTGTCCCTATTCTAGTATAAATGTATGCATGTAATGCATGGTCCACTATTTTTTGATTGTACCCTACTAAGTTTTACTATGTAATATTACTTTTTTGCCTATTGTTACTGTGTATTATGGAGGTTTTCTCCACGGGCCTCCACTGAAAATGGGTTCCTTGAGCCCAGTGGACCTCCCTGGTCATCAAATTGGAAAATAAATCAATAAATACAATTATTGTGGTAGAATAACTTAGTAGTTAACAATCAGTCTTAATGCTGGGGAAGTAACTGATTTATGAATTTTTGGAATTCCATATATGATTGATATTGCTGGAGCAGCAACATGAAAATAGTCCAACATTTCCAAAGTAATTTCTCCATTTAGGTGCATGTCATAAATCATAGTATTCACTTTTGTTATAATACTATTAACCTGCTTCCTGTCAATATCTAGGTACTTATTGCTACTTAACAAATCATACATTTTAGCACTGTAATCATTGATATCTAAAATAATGCCACCACCCTTATCTGCTGCTTTTATAACTATGTTGGGGGTAGTGGCTAGAGATTTAATAGCTTGTTGTTGCACAGTCATTAAGTTGTAAAAAAATAACTGTTGGTTTTCATTACTTGATAAACATCATTTTCTACTACTTGTTCAAAAGCTGCTATAAGAGGATTATTCCCTGGCAGAAAAGTACTACTAGATAACACATTTGTGCTATACACTCAGTTGAATTACTTGCACCATATAATAGCTTAAGATTCAAATTCCTTATGAACAGTTTAACATCAGTTAGCACATCAGAAATATTTGTTATACTTGCAGGAATAAAGATAAGACCCTTATTCAGTAATGCTAGTTCATGTTCATTTAATGTATATTGAGAAAGGTTAAAAACAATGTCACTTTTCTCCTGGACTGGCTAATGGTTTGCACCCTTTGCCCTGGTTGTCTCGTTCTGTCCCTTCCTCTGTTGTTCCTGAAGTTTAATTTTTTTCCTGTGGTAAAGGGTATGGTTTGTTTAGTGCTGAACAGTTCTAAAGGGTCTAATACTGAAACAATATTGGAATCTACCAGAACCAATGTATTAGTGTTCACATTCGTAGAATTCAGGAGGTTACTTGCATAATTTACAGAATTTACAATGGTAGTAGCTAAAGCAGCTTTCTCAACAGGAAGTATATGCAATGGCGTTTCCTGTGTGTTTTCATCAGTTGTTATTGGTCGTTGTTGCTTCCTGCCTGCATGTGGACATTGATCTGACCAAGCAAAGATACGACCAAATTTAAAATCTTGAATGTCTCTGTTAAGTTTATATTTTTTGTCTCTAATAAACATTTTTCAAAAGCAGTAATTTGCTCCATAGTTTCTGCTAATAGAGCTGAATTGGAATTAGTTTCTATCTTTGCTATAAGGTCATTATATCTTGTGTAAGTTCTGATTTTAACTGAGATTCAACAGGCTGAAAAAAATGGTTCATAAGTTTCATATACTGAACTGAACAGTCAAGATTTAAGGCCTGCCATTGTTTTAACAATGTGGGATATTTATCCCTGTAGGTGGGCATTATAAATATACACGTCAAATGATAGCCGTTGCCATTGCAGTCTCTTAAACTGTTGCATTTTAGTTTCAAACTCATCAAGCTTAATGCTGTAAATACACACATTCTGCTGACCATCTAAGCTGTCAACCACATTCCCATCTTCCAAAGTAACACTTTGTATAAGTGGATTTGAAGTCATTTCAAGAAAGTAATTTATTGCTGGTATTACAGTTTATTGATATGTGTTGGTAGATGGTACTGAACTATATTGAGTTGCAATATCAATGGGAGAAAAAAGAACAAAAAATACAAATATAAAATAATTCTGCCACGTAGGTAAAGCCGGTGTACTAAGAAATCAGACAAAAATAAAACAAAATGTAAAGTAAACCAGTACCATAATACTCAATGCTTAATGAGCAGGACATTCATTATATGAAACTTATGAACCAGTCTTTTTCAACCTGATACAAGCCCACCCTGATAGAACAGGCTGGCCTGGTGGATTTTCAATGGATTTGTGTATTTTAGGCAAGATGCAAAAGATCTGAGAGTTTGGATTATTAGATTAGAGTCAAAAGATAATTTACAATACGAAATCCTATCTTTTAATTGTCTCATTAGTTCCTTCTCATGTTCTACTGTAGCTCATGCAACTATTGTGACACCTTTATCTGCTCTAACAATCACTGTATGTTCATTTTTAGCAAGATTGTCAAGTGCTATTTTTTGTTGTTTATATAAATGATACCCATAATTTTTAAAGATTACATTCTGATTTTTATGTAACTCACTACATACATTTTGTTCGAATATCTTCACAGCTGGATTGTATGGTGATCAAAAAGTAGATTTTTTTAAACTTGAAAATACATTCAGTTACATTTGCTATTTTGATTTTGACTATAAAAATATTTTAAATTCAGTAAATGACAGAACCATTTAACATCAACTATAGTGAAATGTTGTGAGATAAAAAAATGCAGGTACATGACCCAAACCTTTATTTAACAGTCCAGTTTCACTATCAAACTTCATGTGGATCATCAGTACCAGCTACACCATTGATCTAATGGTTTCTTGGATTTGCTCACTTATGTTTTTGCCCTGCTCTTCTAAAGATTCTCTGCTTCTTTTTGTTCTTTTATTCAAATGTGAATTTAAATCAGTACCCTCACCCATGTCTATTTCTGTAGCTGTGTTTGAAGTACTAGATGAAAAATCTGAATTACTAGATTCTGTTGTACTCATTGAAAGAGCTTTTAATACAGAACAGCCCCTTTTTCCCGTAGGTTTAACATTCTTTTTCTCCACCTCTGCAAACCAAACCGCTCGTTTAATGGATTTCCAGGTATATATCCTGTTGTTTTCAAAGTCTTCTAAATCACGATCATACTTTTTTACTTTACGTTTCTTCAGCTCACTTTCAAAGTTGTTAACATATTTTAAAAATTTTGTATACATGCCATTACACCCATTTATAAACCAAAGAATGAACCTGGATGCCACTGTTCAGCAAAACAATAAAGCCACGGAGAGAAATGTCGGCAAACTTCCATTTAATAGTAAAAGCCACAAAACAACAAAACACAAACTTATTCAACACTTTGTTTTCGTTTCTAGCACTTCCTCAGATGTGGGCTGTCACAAACCAGTCCACTTCATTGCTTAGACTCCTGATACTTTTTTCCCCCGGCTCTTACCTCATAGGTAGGGCTCTAATGCTGCTGTGAGTGCATTCAGTGGGGGGATAGTAGTGAAACCTGATCTAGAGCCCTACCTACGAGGTAAGAGCAGGGGGGAAAAGTATCAGGAGTCTAAGTCCGAGGAAGTGCTAGAAATGAAAACAAAGTGTTGAATACATTTATGTGTTTTGATGTTTTGTGGCTTTTACTATTAAACAGAAGTCTGCCTACATTTCTCTCCATGGCTTTATTGTTTCACTGAACAGTGGCATCCAGGTTCATTCTTTGGTTTATTTGTGCGATTTTTCCTTGTTTGCCTGCTTGTTGGATTTATTGGGATTATACCCATTTATCTACACGAATGATTGTATAGTCTCAAAGTTTCCATTAAGCACCTTATTAACAGGTATAAGTTGGTCATCGTAACCAATAAATAGTTCAACAAGCATGCAAGAAGCAGTCTGTTGTACAGCATGTCATCGCTGTGAAAAATCATTGTTTTCATGCTTATGCATATAGTTATTCCTTTGGTTAATTAATATGGTTATATAAGCATACATTAAGTTATTCGTTTGTTTACCTTTGCCTTCATGTGTATTTTACCTATTTTATTGATGAATATTATTTACAAAAGTGTTCTTAATAAAGATTTTTGGAAACAAATCATTGTTTTCTGTCCCCACTCCATGTTCTACATATACTTGAAGGCCTTGTGGTGCAATTCCAGCATTAATATATACTTTAAGCAGTTTTATATGCCAAACTGTCACTCAAAGTTATTTTGTGTTGACTGTTAAGCCCTTAAATGCTTTATCCATATCCAAAAAAGAATTTGAAGTTGTAACCCCGTTACTGCGGTGGTGGTGCTGCGGTAGCGTTGTCGCCTCAAAGTAAGACATTGTCCTGTTCGATTCTCAGCTAAAGCATCTTCTGTGTGGAGACATGCGTGAATGGGCGTACCTTCGTTGAAGGTTGTACGTCAGGGCTGGCAACTCGGTACGTAAAAATCTGCTGCCAGTCATTAGCGGACCGGAGTTCCGCTGTGGCGACCCCTAACCAGGAAAAGCCAAAAGATACAACAACCCCTCATAGCTGAAGATGAACTCTAACCTGCATAACAGATATAATCACCCTTATCTCCAGATAAATCAGGCAAAAATGATCTCGAGTCACATCTCTCCACCAAGGTACTGCTCAACTACTTTCAATTTCCACCACTTTTATATCACCTCAGCCAGCACTTCCACAATGTACAACGTCTAACAACACTGTTGCCCAGACTGTACCAATGATGCACATTCAAAAAAAAAAATAGAGTTCAAATTACAAATAAAGACCAGCACTCCACAAATAGAAAATCAATTCAAGTGTAGGTTTATTAACCTTCACCCTGCAGTAGACTATCGGATCAAGATGTACAAGTTAAACAAATCGGTTTCACACATTGGTGTCTTCAGTGCTAACAATACCAGCAGGCTAAACCAAAGAGTGTGTTTAAATACACATACATTTAAAAAGACAGTACCACTTACCTACAAATATATTGCTCTGTAATGAGCCACACTTTTTAAATACATTACTTTTTTTTTTTGTTTATTACACTCAAAGCATGTAATTTTCATTGTTCATTCAGATTATAAATATGTATGACAAATTGACTTTAAAAATGTCCATTAAACCCTGGTTTGTATATAGCCCCAAGATTAACTATCCAAAATTTTTCTTTTCCACCCAAAATAGAGTGTTTTGACAGAATGTACAGCCCCTCACCAAGAACAATATCAATAGCCACAAATATAAAATATGCAGAGCTCTTTGTTTCCATGGTCTAGATGTTTGTCTGATATAGAAAGCTCCACATTGGCAAACTGCCATATATATCATCCACTCAGTATTACATGTGCTTAAACATCTTACAGAAAACTCTTTTGATGTATTAACTGATGTAAATGATTTCATTCAAGAAATAACCTTCCAATAGAAATGCTGTTTGTGGGAGCACATATTGTGGCAACTGTGTTTATTGCTGTTCATCATAGTGATTTGAAATGTAAGAGAAAATGAAGTGCCGTGTTTAAACATCAATTAGAACATAACGCTGCACATTTTATATTTGTGAGTATTGATGTTGTTGGTAAGGGACAGTCTTTATATATTATAGATAGATAGACACAGATAGATAGATAGATAGATAGATAGATAGATAGATAGATAGATAGATAGATTTCGATATAGATATATAAATATATATGTATATATACAGACAGATATGCATATATATGTGTGTGTGTGTGTTTGTGTGTGTGTATATATATATATATATATATATATATATACATATATATATATATATATATATAATATATATATATATATATATATATATATATATATATATATATATATATATATATATATATATATATATATACACACACACACATATAGTTCAGCTCAATATCAAATACTATTTAATAGCAAAGCAGCATTTAATCAAGAAAACAGTTTCAGAAAAAAATTGAAGAAACATTCTCGTAGCCTTTCAACTACTTATGTTATACTGCAATATAGCCCATTCCCATTGTGACATCCCTGCTCTGGGCCAGGGATCAAGTAGCCTCAATCCTCACCATTGACATTGGTGGGGAACATTCGCTGAGGGAAGAATAGACACACACAGTATTTTTAGATGCAGCTCTCTGCACGAAGTACAATTTCTTTAAGAGCACATAGGGAATGCACACTCCAGTCTTGGGGCTGGGCTACCTCTCCAGGCCCCAAACAAGACTCCTCACTGATACAGATATAGCGTTAAGCCATTAGCCAGGTATTCCAAGTCAAGTCCTCCACCACCCTCTCTGTGAAATTAGTGCTCTCAGTGTCCCTGTTCAATGTAGCTGCCATTCACACTCTCTTTGGGATTTGATTTTCACACACACACACACACACACACACACACACACACACACACACACCTGGGAAAGGCTAGCACAGCTCACTTGCTTTGCCACCTCCACCCAGAATATAAGGTAGGTTCACTGCCACCAGCCAGCTACTTTAAGGTTCTTACCAGCATACCCAATTACTCTTAATAAAATGAATACTTATACAAACGGTAGCATTTCCAAGCAGCGAGACTTTCCAGAGCGTGGAGCCACAGTACCACTAAACGAGTGCAAGTACTCTCAAAAGTTAAAATATTTTCTAAAAGACCAGCCACAATGAAAGGTTTAGATATAGTTTATAATAAATATTAAAAAACATGAAAATACTGAATATCTATTTACAATAAGCACCAGAATTTCAGTCACAGGAAAAAACAATACAGATGGAAAGACTCGGACAGATAAAGGAAAAAAACAACATTTAGCTAATCTCACTATTTTTTCCTAACTGCCTGAAGAATTACTGTTCCCCTGGTTACTTACTAAAGCAAGGAAAGATTAAGTTAGATGAGTGTTCCTTGTCAGGTCTAATAAAGTGTCGAGTGCCACAGACACATCTCTCACTAGTATCTAAACAGAATTTCAGTGCTGGCTGCATAATGACATCACATCTGGTCATCTGACTCTGTGTTTCCCACACCACCCACCACCCCCTCACTAGTAACTGAGCCAGGATTTGGCACAGATATGTCACAATACACACATAGAACTTTGCTAAAGCTTAATACAGTATCTGGAAGCTATAAAACATTTCCAAAACTCCCCCTTCCTGCAGAAAGGCTTTTAACAGACATTAAATCTCTGGCTGCATTCATACCTGTGAGATAGAATCTTTATGGCCTAAACCATTTACTTACAGGCTATTTTCTTAAAGTTATCAGGAGTGAGCCTAACCCCTTCCCTTCCAGTATCCTCTGTTAAATTATATACATTTAATCAGTTACAACAATATAGCCTGACATAAATATATATTTCTTTTCTGTCCAGCAGGACTCACTGTTGATACATTTTTAACACAAGCAACTGTAGAAATCAGTTTGTATTCAAATGACGCAAAATTCTTTACAAAACTGAAGCTAGCTATGCTGGCATATGTTACATATGCACTGCCCTACTCTCTCTAGCACAGGTGGCACTATCTCACATTATCACACTGATCACAGAATCAGTTCCATGCTGATTAAGTTGATTTATGGGCTTAGGATAACCATCCTGCACTGTTATTCCCATGATCCAGACAGTGTCTTGGTGATAAAGATGAAGGTCTGCAATAGCAAACCCATCCTGACTAGATTGTTACCATCTTTTTGTTGAAGTAGCTATTGCAGGGGTGTGTGATCAGTGACTAATGTGAAAGTATAATCTAATGGGTAGTATCATAGTGAAGGGAGTGCCAATTTAATGGCAAGGCACTCTCATTTAATGGCAGAGCACCTTGTCTCACGCATACCTCACAACCTCTTAGTGCAAGAAATCTGGACCAAGACCGACAAAATGGGGGGCAAAGGCCTAAAAATAGGGGCATATTTTAAATATTACTCTTAAAAGCTTAGAAAGCTGCTAGAGTAACAAGACTTGTTTTAGCATACATTTTCTGAATGCTCTGAAGTCTGAAACTCAAATATATGTCATTATTTAGTGACTTCATCCTTCAGCTCATCCCAGTGATTTGCCACAAAACCACAGATTTTATGAGGAACAGAACAAATATGTGAGCCAAAAATCTGGACATTCTGTGAAAATCTGTACAGTTGAGAGTTATGTCAGTCTCAGCTCCAATTAATTTTCAGCCAAGATGGTAGGTTGGGTTTTCTTTACATGAAAAATGACACCCCCATCTCTTCTTCAGGATAATAATTCTATATCTCTGTATAAAAATGGCTTATCAAAGGCAGAGGGGGGAACACTTGCTCTAAATGCAAATTTTCGGTCGGTTAAAGGCTTTTCCTGCTGCTGTTGTACATCTAACCTAAAAGGTGCCTTAGCAAAATAGCATTTTCCCAACAAAACAGTAGTTCCATAACAAGAATAACATTTTAGAGGAAAACAACATTTTCATGACTTTTTAATGACTTTCAAATATTCACTTTGTCACACAAATGCACGTATATGTGTATATAAATATAGATACAAATATATATATATATATATATATATATATATATATATATATATATATATATATAATATATATATATATATATATATAGAGAGAGAGAGAGAGTTGTAGTTTCATTTGCTGAATGTTTCTTATCTTTCTTTTGCTGAAGTGCAAATAAGGTAAATTATTTTACTGATTCACACTTTATCAAACTTATGGGAATAGACTTTATGTGAGATCCTCTAACAAATGGATTTAGTGAATTTTATTATTTCCCCACTGTTATGCAGTCTTGGAGTTGGTTTATATAAGCATGTGGGGGTGTGGAGAGTTGACAGGAGGGATTGCTCACTACAAAAGAAAAAACAATTTCTTCATTTTACAACACTTTTATAAAAATGTACAGACTGCAAATATCTGGTTGATTGATGGAGGAAGGAATGTTCGATTTTTGGTAATACACCATTTGATATATATATATATATATATATATATATATATATATATATATATATATATATATATATATATTATGACTGACTGATAAAGCATTAATCCCACCCAGTAAAATGTTACCTGTTTAAACTATTTAGATGAGGGCATTCTTCGCAAGAAGGTGCCTAAGGGATTAAGAATTGCAAAGTTTCCTAACACTGTGGAGCCAAACACTGTTTTTCATGGCAAATTGCTTGAACTATTTAACAACTGGGGGGGGGGGGTCGAACTGATAAAAGTAATGGTTTGGAATTACAAAGGAAAAGAGAAAAAGTGTTTGAGGACATTAACAAGTTAAATGACAGAATTGTTACTAATTTCATGCACAATGCTGGCAACAGTAGATATTGTAATGTTTTTAAAGATGTTGATAAGTTTTGTGATGATATTTTTTTAAGGTAGTTACATAAGATGTAAAGAGATTTATATGAGTATTGTGATTGTAAAGCATACCCTACACCTAAAGCAATGGGTTTGAAGCGGGATGTTGTTAATGATAGGTCAGAGGGATGTGAATTACTTGGGGATGTGAATATCATTACAGACACGCCCCCTGTCCCTTTAGGTTATCCCCCACTGAGGGGGAGCGTACAACTGGCCAGAAAACAGGAGGTGAATGGCCAGAACTTGAACAGAGACAATTATTATTACCCAAGAGTAGGGGGAGAAGGGGGAAGAGGAAGGGAAAGAGGACAAGGCGGAATGTATCTTCAGCAAAATCAATACCAGAGGGGATACTAGTGAATGACATTTTAACTGAAAGTGATATTAATTGTGAAATAGTGCAATCTCATTCGGGTATCATGGACACTTTTTTGGGTTTTCACATTTTTAATTACACAGACTTATTAATAAACAAAACATTTTTTTGTTTATTTATGAAGGGTTTTCACTTTGTTCCTTCTAGGACAGTAAATGTTGTGAACACCCTAATTTATTTCTAAGGAAAATAAATTTCAGATTAAATTTAAATGATTCATGTGTTTTGAATGAGGCCTTGAGGAGGAAGAGCATGTACAACCCACTGTTACATCCTGTTTTAAAAGTTTTTGAGGAACTTGAAGAAATGGAACTTAGGAAGCTTAAAACATTTAATAACAATGAAAACACAAACCTTTTGGCAGATAAGAAAAATTTAATACAGCAAATTATGAATTCTGAGGTTTGTGTTATGAAGCCAGACAAAAGGGGTGGGGTGGTCATTATGGCTAATATTGATTATGAGACACACATTTGAAAATATTGAGTAATGAATCTAAATACAGTGCAATTTCTAGAAACTAAATCAATATTGTTTATTCTAAGATAGATTTTTTGTAAATGACCACTTCTTACAGGGGGACATGGATATTAAGTTATTGGATTTTTTGATTGTGAAGAGCCCTCGGATCCCAATGGTGTTCAGGATACCTAAAATCCATAAAAATATAGAAAAAGAACCCTTTTTGTCCCATAGTAGCAGGGGCAGGTTCCAAGATAGAACCCCTGGCTATTTACATTGATCATAAGTTAAAAAAGTTTATGAGTTCCATTAAGCAAACAAAACAAACGAGAAGGAAACAGCAACTTTACTGAACAGTGTTGATCCATAAGACAGCCCTTTGAGGACACTCCAGTAAATATTGCAGGAATAAGACAAAGTGGGGATTAATGATGGGGTAAAGTTAGTTTGAGATTCTTTAGATGTTTTTCATTCTCACTTCTGCATTATTGTATGGGTTGTATCCAACCAATGATACAGCATCTGTCCAGCTTGGCAAAGTCCTCACCTCTCCAGTCTCTCTCTAGCAGCCTATAGGGTAATCGTTTTTAGAGAGAAGTATAAAAGCAGCAAAAGTTACTAAAAATCTTCATTACTTTCTTGCCATCTAGTGCAGATGCATCTCTATGACTTCTACAATGCAGCAGTTGGCCAATGCTCCCTTTCATTCAAATAAGACCTATTTTTGGAACCTATTCCACATGTATAAATTATATTTTTCTTATTTCTTGGTGGGTTTTTTTTGGTAAATAAGGTTATGTCACTTTAAGAATATCAGCTGTTGAAGCAGATGTTCCCCAATTACCGTTGTTGTTTTTTCTAGGATTTGGCTGTCATTTAGCCCACTACGGCCATATTTAAGTGCATTTCTTATTTTTAAGTGTTTTTGGATAGTTGCAAAGTATCTTTTTCTGGGGAAATAAATGGATCATATGTGAATGCTTTTACTTGCATTTGGGTTGGTTAGGTGTTATGCTATTTTACAGGCAACTAATTTAATTCTTTCTATCATTTGACAGGGAATTCTTGTGTGCTGCCTGCGTTACTTTGTTGTGAGGTAAATTTGATTGGACTGGAAGAGTTGTGGGCTGTTTATGCTTACTAGTGATATCTCACATTCTGAAAGACTCCTTCAGGCATACCTTAGTAGCAAACAGGCTTCTTTCCCAACTCCAGTATAGATACTTATCCCAGTCCTGCTGGTTCTTCTCCTAATTTCCCTAAATTGAAAAAAAAAACAAATGGAACATGAGTTCATGCCTCCTGTGTGTGCTATTACTGCCTCAGATGACACTCGGTGACTCTGCAGAGGCCACTGTCAGTTCCTCAGACCACTTACCTACTTCCTAAAATACCTGTGGTGTAACCTTACCAGCACCTATTGATCTGGAGTCAGACATGTCCTCTGCAGCTGTTCCAGTGCCCTGCTTGGGCATATGACAACCATCTAGTTCAGGTATTGGAGATACTCAGAGGGTCTTCTCAAAGTGTACATGGAAAGAGACCTTTTGTTCAGCATGATATGCTGCCCCTAGCCATTCACCCCTTCATATAAAAATAATGGTTCCTGTCTGTAAAAATAATGTTATTACCCTAGCCAGGAGTTTATTACAGCCAGGCAAAAAAAGAGCCTTTTACCTCAAGACAAAGTAGGAACTTATTGAAATTATTTATGGACTTTTCATTTCTGACTCAAGCTTCATACAGATAATTCCTCAAACTTCTAGGCTTTATGGCTTCTATTATCCCAGTGATACCGCTTGCCAGGCTGCACATGAAAAAGATTCAGTGGCTTCCAAAACATTTGGACCCAGTATCTTAACCCCTTAGATTTTCAAATCCAAGTGGTGTCATCAATCTCCCAGTTTTTTATCCACAGCCAGAACACAAGGGAGAGCAAATTCTTCATACCTTGGAGGGATCAAATGGTTCTCAATCCAGGACTCCCTTTCTCTCTTCCTACCTTAAAGCAATTGTTCTTGACAAACTTCTCAGATTTTGCCTGGGGGTGCAGTTTCTATGGGAGTAAATGTGCACAGACTGTGGGAAAATTCAACAGACAAAAGCACATAAATGTCAAAGAAATGCTGGCTTTGTTTCAAGTTGTAAAAGCCTTACATTATCTTTGGCAACAAGGACCTCTTCAGGAGATTAGAGACAACACCATAGTAATGTGGTACTTAAAACAAGGGGTTTACCAAGTCGTGCCAACTATGCCACCTGGCAATGATGGCTTGGAGTTAGCTCATTAATACTTCCTAAATATTCAGGTCTCTTACATACAGCAAACCGTAGTGGCATACAAACTCGGGAGATCCTGGACAGACCCTCAGTATGGAAACTCAATCCAGAATTATTCCAGGAATTGATCCAGATGTGAGACACACCTCAAGTAGATCAATTTGCCTCCTTTCAAAACAGTCAACTAGACAAATACTATTCCAGGAATCATTCCAACAAGCTTGGAGAAAGTACAGTTGTGTACACTCACCATAAATGTAGTTGTTCGAGTGTCTTCACTGCTGCAGTTCTAACCATTGGGTTAACCATGTTGTGGTAGCCCTAAGTCAGTCCAGATACCAGAGTCAAGGTTTTGTGCATCGGCTGCTGTCGCTTGCTGGCTGAGATCAGGTCATCCGAGCTATAAAGGAGAGCATGCCTTAACCAACCAAAGAAGTCCAATTTTAATAATTATTAGTAGTCCTAGGGTCAGTGACCCCCACAGAAATATGTGTCTGTCTAAGGAAAGCAGATATCAGGGGGAAGGAGGGAGGAAAAGCATGACTGCAGCAGTGAACACACTAACATCTACATTTATGGTGAGTGTACACAAGTGTACTATGTTTGTGTTTCACTGCTGCAGTCCTAACCATTGGGAAGATTCCCAAAGCTGAGGAGAAGGAGGGTGGAAGGTTAATAGAAGCTTACGATTGGGTGAGCATGCCCTGCAGAATTGCAGAGGTAAACCCAGCCCTAGCTTTTGAGAATAGGTTCAGATGGTAATGTTTGGTGAAGGTGTGGACTGAAGCCCATGTGGCAGCTTCCAGGATGTCCTTGGTGGTTACCCCTCTAAGGAATGCTGTGGAAGTAGAGGTTGCACTAATGGAATGGGTTCTGATGGTCCTAGGGAGTGGTTTTCCATGCAAAGAGTAGCAAAGTTGGATGCAGTGTGCTATTCATTTGGAAATTTGGTCTGTTTGGATATTGGTTTTCCCTGTACCCCTGTTTTAAAGCTGACCAAGAGCTGGTCAGTTTTCCTGAATGTCTTTGTCCGATCCAGATAAAATCTGAGTTGCCTGTGCATATCCAAAGAATGCAGTATCCTTTCCCCCTTGTTCTGAGGGTTAGGGAAGAAGGTGGTCAGGTGGATGAACTGGTTGAGGGTAACATCTGAAACCACCTTTGGATGAAGGAGGGATTGGCTCTCAGGGAGACCATGTCTGCATGGAAGATAATAAATGGCTCAATGGCCATTACGTCTTGAAGGTCTGACACTCTCCTGGCTGAAGTAATAGCCAGGAGAAAGGTAGTCTTCCAAGAGAGGTACGTTTATTCTGAGGATGCTGCAGGCTTGAAGAGAGGCAGAGTAAGCTTTTCTAAAACATAGTTCAGGTCCCAGGCTGGGGTGGGCTGTCTTCTGGGAGGCCTGATATTAGTGGCTCCTCTAAGGAATTGTTTGATAAGAGGGTGGGAGAACAATGGCTGTTCTGTATCAAAGTGTGCTGAGATGTCAGAGGCATGGATCTTTATGGAGGAGAAGGATAGACCCTTATTAAGAAGCTCAGCAAGATAAACTAGAATAAGAGGAATGGATGGCAGATGTATGCCTGCCCCTTGGACTGGCTCCAGGAGCAGAATCTTTTCCATTTTCCAGCATAAGATTTGCTAGTGTTGGGCCTTCTGTGATCATGTCAAGGGCTTACTTACTTGCTTAGCATAGATTCCTTGTTTGTTTTGGTAGAATAAGCTATGCTGAGAGCTTGAGTGTCTGAAGGTCTGGGTGCAGCATTGCCCCCCCCCCCCTTGGGATAGCAGATTCGGTATCAGAGGTAGCTGCCAGGGGGCCTAGTGAGATAGGCTGCACAGCAATGGGTACCAATGCAGTCTGGGCCAATTTGGGGCAATGAGTATTGCTCTCGGTTTTTCATCCCTTATCTTGATTAGTATTTTTGGAATGAGAGGCAGAGGTGGGAATGCATACACAAAGAGGGTATTCCAAGGAAAGGTCAGGGAATCGATCTTCCAGGCCAGGTGATGGTACTCCCTGGTGCAGAAGTTCTGTACTTGGTGATTTAAATGAGAGGCAAAGAGGTCCACCTGGGGGGAACCCATGTGTGGGTAATTTGGAGAAGAATGTCTCTGTGGATTTGCCATTCATGTGGGTCCAGCAGGTTTCTGCTTAGGTGATCTGCCAGGGTGTTGTTGAAGCCCAGTAGGTATTGGGCTATAAGATGTAGTCCCATGGATGAGGCTGCTAGCCACAGGTTCATGGCTAGTCTGCACAGGGGGTAAGATTGAGTTCCTCCCTGTTTGTTGATATACCACATGACTGTGGTGTTGTCTGTTTTTATGAGAAGAACCCCTGGTTTGAGGTAGGGTTTGAAGGATGTCAGAGCGTTTTGCACTGCTATCATTTCCTTTTGGTTGATGTGCAAGGGTAATATCTGTGCATCCCAGAGACCTTCGGTGCATCTGCCTTCTAGGTGGGTGCCCCAGGCTACGTCCAAAGCATCTGTAGTTATGGTCTGGTCTGATGGACATAGGGTGAATGGAAGTACCTTGTTCAGAGCACAGGCCTGGGCCTACCAGAGGTACTCAGATCTTACGCAAAGGATCACAGGCAGGGAGGTGTCCAGAGGTTGTGAGTGTTGACACCATAGGTTCTTTAAGTACCACTGAATTTTCCTCATGTGCAGTCTGGCCAGAGGTACCAGGAGGATGCATGAGGCCATGAGACAGTCATTCAGGTAAGAGTAAATCTGTACATTGTCTTGCCTGCAAAAGGCAATGGCTGAGCTAGACATTTAGTGAATACCCTGGGAGCAGTAGATAAGCCAAAGGGCAAAGCAGAGAATTGAAAGTGTAGTGATCCTGCTCTGAAGCACAGGAATTTTCTGCATGATTCCCTTATTGGGATGTGCAGGTAAGCATCCTTTAGGTCTAAGGTGACCATCCAAGCTTTGTTTGGCAGCATTGGTAGAAGCTGTTGTAAGGTAAGAATTTTGAGATTACCAGGAAAGTATTGAGAAAAAATAGGTCCAGGATGGGACACCAAGTCCCCTCTTTCCTGGGAACAAGGAATAGTCTGGAATAGAATCCTTTTGCAACTTGTTCTGGAGGTACATGTTCTACTGCCCCTAGGGATATTAGGATTTGCACTTGTTTTAGTGCTTCTGCCCACTGGTTTGGAGGTAGGTCTGGGTACCCTCTTGGATGTGGTAGTTCTTGGAAATTGAATTTGTACTTCTGAGCAATAATTTTTAAGACCCATTAATCTCTTGTTATAGAGTTCCAATTTTCTCTGCATAGAGTTTTTTGGAAAATGCACTTTCACGAAAAGGCAACTAAGCAAACAGTAATGGGAGCTGTTGCTTAGATCGCTGTACAGCGGGGATAAGGGAGTATTCCCTTTTCCCCACTGTAGTGCAATCTTGGATTGAAAATATAAAAGTAGCTGGGGTGTGGGGGGCACAGCCTGTTCATGTTTTGTTAAAATGTAATTTCAATGAGTCAACTTAGACCTATATATATATATATATATATATATATATATATACAGCATACTATATATATATATGTATATATATATATATATATATATATATATATATATATATATATATATATATATATATATATATGTGTGTGTGTGTGTGTGTGTACATATATCACAAAATATGTATATTAATTTTATATATCTTTATATACACATTAGACACACACACACACACACACACACACACACACACACACACACACATGTATATGTATATATAGATTAAATATAGATATAAAGGAATGCAGGAGATTTATGGGTGCTTGTCCTCATTCTAAAGAATGTTTTTGCAAGTTTCATTGAGCTGAAGCTGCAACCCATTTGTTTTATCTACTTGATGTTTCAGTGACTCTGGAGTTGTAGGAGAAGGGAAGCTCTTGAGATCCACAGCATGCAAATCATCAGTTATCAGCAGGTCAGATATCCATTTCAGGAGGATTTCTACTTACAGTCTGGAGGTCATTTCAGTGCTAGTTTATGCCAAGGTCTGTAAACAGTTAAATAATAAAAGAGAAAAAAGGAATTATTCTGGCATTTTCCATGATGGCAGGGTATAGGAGAGGTGAAAAAGAATTGGAGGCTATGATTATAGCAATGTAATCTAAGGTCAGACACAAAGAATTCTGATTGGATAATTCAAAATTAAATAGGTGTGCTTCTGGCATCAAAATTATTTTAATGTGATGGTCAACTCTTATTTGAGGGTCCTCTTTCATGATGTGGAATAAGGAAATGTCTACAGTGTATGACTGATCAAACAGGTGAAAAATTATTTCAAAATCAATGACTAGCATGCTTCTGTACAAGTGAATGTGGTAGTTCAAAAAGACTAATGAAGATGGGTAAACACTACAGCCTTTCACGGTACCATAAAACTAGCACATTTTTCAGAAATAAGCTACATGGTGAAGATAACAACTCTGCGGGGACACATGCATGAAGCAGTCGAGGTCTATAGTTTGCAAAGTCTCCAAATTAAGATGCTAAGGGTCATTTCCAGTAGGAAAGACACAGTGATACACTTCAGCACCAGAGCTTAAAACTCACCTTACTACTAGTCCATGAACCATGGCCATTAATTATAATAAATGCAAAGTATTAAGTGGTTTCTGCAGTGACAGAAAATTGGGAAAGGTGAAAAAATCTACTAAGCATAAGGAAATACAACAACATTATTACTCATGAAATATTATGGTTACTGTATGAGAAGCCTTAGGAACTAACATCTGTGGGTCCCATTGGTGCATAGTACTTTTCAGTTACTGAACAACTGGCTGTGATTAAGTCTGTTATGCAGTGAGAAACCAAGAAGAACTCACTATTGCCTAATGTTTAGGAATAGCTGTAACTTGATGGCATAAATCTAATAACCTGTTACACCCTGATTTTGCTACTAGAAAAAGAGTAGGTATTTATATGTCAGGGAATCGTGCTATGAGACACCAGGGCAATAATATTGGTCAAGCTGTGTTCTAAAGTATTGGATAGAATGAGAAGGGGCAACTCAAAACTGTAAAACTGAAGTTCCATGCCCAATGTTTGGCATAGTGGCCTGGCAATGATATGGATGGCATAGCCAAAAGTTGCACTGGTTGTCAATTGTCCAAAATGCCCCCTGTTTACAGCACACATGTCCTGTCCACAATCAGCCATCTGTGCCATAGCCGCTGAATTATTGGAAGGATGACATATTATTGTGTCATAGTGCAGGTTGCTGTTCCTAACTTCATAAGAGGCTCAACAGTAAAAATGTTGCTGATTGTAATGCTGTGAGTAACTGCAATTAAACTGAACATTATGTGGCACTTAGGTATGTTCACAGTTTTCTGATGCTGTAGCAAAGCTGAAAATCCTTTTATCTCAGGTATAGTGACCTTGGAGAAGATCATATTAAATACAGGGCTGCAGACAGTGCAGCCAAATGCATGGACGATACAGCAATTTGTATGCTATAAATACAACAAATCTGATGTTTTGGTTAAAGCAGCCTTACTTTTTCCAAAGCTGTCTTCTCACATTTATTCCATTTTTTACATTCAGCAGTCTTGGTGCAACTATGTTGCCTATGGCAGCAAATTTTCATTACTGCATATGTAATGACTTAAACATTGCTTGTGGGCTCTTTCAAGGATTTATTGTTTCTAAATGCAATGGCTCTGTACTCTGTGTAGCTAGAAGTTATCTGTATGGAATCAACAATAGATGCATGATCAGAGTAGCCAGATGTTATCTGTAAGGAATCAGCAATGGATGCATAGACAGAGTAGCCAGATATTATCTATACGGAATCAACAATGGATGCATACTCAGAGTAGTCAGATGTTACCAGTATAGAATCAACAATTGATGCATACTCAAGACTAGCCAGATGTTGTCTGTATGAAGTCAAGAATGGATGTATTCTCAAGAGTAGCCAGATGTTATCTCTATGGATTCAACAGTGACTATGTACTCAGCGTAGACAGATGTTTTCTCTATGTATTCACCAATATTGGACATACAATGATCTGGATTCAGAAAGATCAGCAAACATAGTCTGCACTTACCTACCTGCATGTGCTTATGCTTTAGCCCAAAATGCAATTTTCTGCTCTCAATCCCACCACTGCCATTCCCTCAAACAAATATCCTGACTAGAATTACTAAATCTATTAACCTTCGACCAACTTACAATAGCCCACCAAATCTTCTATTGCCCCAAAATGACCCCAGCCCTACAAGGTCTACTAAACCACTATACCAGCAACCATCCACTAAGAAGCACCAACGAAGCGCTGGTTGAAATTTCTAAAACTAAATATAACACAGGGCACGTCCTTTACTCTAGTGCTGTTGCAAAAACAGGGAATACACTCCCTGTAGATATTCAAACACTGGATAACATAGATAGCTTTAAGAACCATCTTAAGGCCTACTTACCCAGCACGTGGATATGTTCATGCTCTAGTCCCAGGTAAACCCCACCATTATTTTCACCCCCACTTCCTCTCATCCATCTCAAATCTACCTCACAGAGAACTAATAGCCCCTTTAATATCAGATGGAATGCAGTTAACATAATTTCTTCAGCATACTCTTATAATCATATTGTGTTTGACTACTGATATACTCACTATATACAGAGTCTTGACTCTTTTATTTCTTACTACACATATAAATTGTGCTGCTACTTCAGTATGGTGCAAATGTTACAATCATTTGAAATTTTGTACTGACTGTATAACTCTGTACAATTATCATATGTTGCATTTACAGCCACTGAAATTTTGTATTGACTTTATAACTGTTTATAATTATTATTGTATCCTGCATATAATACTGTTTTACATATTTTCTGTGTATTAATGTATGGAGCTTTTCTCCCCAGACCTCCACTGAAAACAGGCAGCTCTGCCCAGATGGACATTCCTGGTAAACAAATGTAAAATAAAATAAATAAAATAAATAAATAAATTCAGAAATTGGATGCTGAATGCAGCCTTCAAGAAATGTTGAGATAATCACCAGAAGGACTAATCTGCTGACCTGCATGACTGAGCAGTGAGGATGAGGTGTGGAGCTTCAGAGCTTTTTGTATATAAACAGCTTAGTTCTATGCAGTTCTAGGAATTATGAGATGCTATCTGTGAAAGTGCTTAGACCAAACTCCCCTTGCATCTAAGAGTAATATTTTGCCACACAGCATCAGTATTGAGAACAATATTTGCAAAATAAAGGTTCCAGGAAAAGATCTACCTGAACAAATGATCAGTGGCAGCTGCTTGCAGTTTGAGTTGTAAGAATCCAAGCCGTTTGTGAAGCAAAATGGTATTAAGTACCATACATTTGTATCTAACCAGCCAATCACAGATTGGATGTAATATTTGGGAAATATTTAAGAAAGCTGTGAGAGTCCCTGTAATAAGACTCTTGAACACAAATATGTGATTTCGTTTTGTATACAGCAGTCATACATGCATGCAGTTGCCAACACCACAAAAACAGATTTATTCTTAAACAGGTAACTGTGCTCCAGGAGAAATTTAGTAGAATCTGATGTATACTGGTCTGCACATATATCCTTGAAATTAGTGTCTCCGTCTGTTCGGCTGGTTCTGTGTACAGAAGTTTGTTACATTCTGTGAAACAGTTCCAGCTAGCTCTTAGTTAAAGAAAGAAGTGGTACTGTAGTGGGCACTCTCCAATTTACAAGAAAATACCTCTTGTCCTCCCCTTAGAAGGATGCTACATTTTAGGGCTCAAATCTTAACTTGCCTTCCTTGGGCCTATAAGGCTTAGTCTCATATTGTCTATTAAGAGACGATCTTTGCTTGACTTACAAAGCCATGTCTGACCCAGCCCTGTTAGAAATCTTACACCTAAAGAAATCTCAATCCCTCCACACCACACCCTCCAGGGACCTCAACCTTATTACCACAATCAACAGAACATGCTGGAGAGACAGGTTCATAACCCAGAGACTGTCCATGTTAAGCAGAGCACCTCACTGGCTCTTTTCAAGAGAAATCTTGATGAGTGGATGGGAAATAGAAAGTTCACCCTGGGGATCACTCCAGTGCCTCTACTTGATAGAGGCAATGGGAACTAATGGTGGCATGATGTCAGGGCACTTCTATGGCCTAGGCTTGTAAACACTCCAGAGCCATTGACCTAGTACACACCTATGAACCTATGACTACAATGAACACTTGTCCTGGGGGGCAGATATTTTTCCTTTCTTGCATCCCCACCACTCAAACAGCTACCAATGTATTTATTTATTTATTTATTTATTTAACAAGAAAGTCTGGTTGGGTCATACAAACAACCCATTTTCAGCAGAGTCCTGAGGAGAAAATCTCCAGCAGTTTAAACAGAACATTTATACAGTAATAATACTAAAACGTATAATAATATGTAATGGTATGGCACAAGCAAAAACAGAATAATTGAGTGTGATACATTTGCAGTTATTACTGTTATGATCTGAAGAAATCAACTTAAATAGGTGAGGAGGTTACTTGTATGCATTGAGAGAGACAAAATAATTAGTTTCAGTAGATTAGGAAAATTGTTTTGAGGCAGTTAGCATTGGAATAGCAGTGATAATGAAACTTTAGAGATGAACCATTCATTCAGGATGTTAGTGTTAGGGGTACTTATAAAGAAGATAGGGGGATACTTAGAGTGGTAGTCACCTAGGTGTGACTGATGTAATTGTGAGTGGTTGATAATTTGGTTTAAACTTAGTGTTAAGACAGATATTTAGGGGAATTATTAGAGTATGAGAGTGCTGAGTTTGGAAGAGAGGAGCATTCACGAGTCCACTTATTATGGAAATGTGATTTTAAATGGTATTTGAAATGTGTGGGGTTAGAGCTGCATCTAACAGAGAATAAAAGTGAGTTCCATTGCCTAAACAAATATAGTGAGAGTAGAGAGCGTTTTCCTTTTTTAATTTATCCAAGTCTTTTGGTTTCTAATACCATGACGGGAATGGACCCTAATCCTAAGTCAAAGTATGATTAAAGTTTATAAAATTAGTATTGTTTCAGTCTTTGATGTCAGCCAGAAGTGCTCTTCACAGCACCTGCAATGTGTCCAGTAATGACACCTTCTGCAAGTCATACAGAGTTACATGTATTGGTAACATATCTAAATATGATTGTAGATCCTTTTTTATAAGACCCATTGCTCCTACTACTAATGGAACTGTCAGGGTTTCTTTCTTCCACATTGCTCTCATTTCTGCCTGCAAATCCTGATATTTTATGACTTTGTGTCTCTCTGTATGCAAGACAATATAGTTACTGGGTGTGGTGATTTCAATAATCAATGCTATTTTTGTCTTTTTTCATGGACCACTATATCCAGTTTTCTAGCATTTATCTTTTGAACTGTTGGTAATGGGTGATCCCATGTAGTGGTGACTTCATCATTTTCGATGATATTTTGTGGCTCATGTTTCCAGTGCTTTTCAGCCACTTCAGTACTATAATGTTTGCACAATCCCCAGTGCAACAGTCTTGTCCCATTATTATGCCTTTACATATATAGTCCTTCTGCCATTAGTATGTCACAACCAGCAACGAGGTATGCAACTGTTTCCAATTTTGTTTTACAAAACCTACATTTGTCTGTTTCTCCCATATGTTCAATGGATTTCTAAACCAACTTGTATGTAACCCACTATCTTGGGCCGCCAATATTAACCTTTCATCTTTTGGTTTGAATTTGCCTCTCCTTAACCATCCCTGAGTTTGATCCTGATCAATATGAGGTTCTTCCAGAAGTTTTCTATACTTGCAACTATATTTATGCATTTTCCACATTTCTTGCCTTCTCATCTGGTCCTTCACCTTATGTTCTTTCTTTTGTTTTATGGCACATTCAGTTGGTGGCTGATTTTTATCTACTTCTGGTTTGATTTCCATTCATGCTTGATGCTGATATGCTTCTGCTGGACTAAGCAGAGAAGTCATTTAGATTTATTCTCCTCATGTTTCAAAACTTTCACTATGTTTGGGTCTTGTGAGGTCAGCAGAGATGTGTGCAGTCCCACGACTGCAGATCTATACATGTAGTTGTAATCAATTTCAAGGAGGCCCATCTCTCCTTTGGGAATGGAAAATATATAACCTTGGTATACACTATTTTTTATAAATCATTTATTGAGCATGAAGCATCCTTCTTGTTTTCCTATCTAATCTATCCAACACATTTTGGGGCCAGTCAGTCACTCCAAAACTCTAAGTTAGGACAGGAAGATCAAATTGGTTTATAGCTTGAATTTTGTTCCTAGATGTCAACGCTGTTTTCAGGATTAATTTAAGTCATCTAAAATATTCTTTACTAAGTTTTATTTATAGCTGTTCATGTTTTATTGTTGATCCTTCATCAGTTCCCAAATATTTATACACTCCCTCTTGCTCAAGTTCTTTTATGTCACATTCTTGTCGCAAACTGATGTTTCCCTCGGTGCTGCAGTTTTCCTGCTTTAAAGGTTGCTTTTGCACATTTATCAAGACCAAATGACATTCTTATATCATCTGAAAAAGTGTTGACAACTTGCAGTTATACTTTCAGTTCGTCATTTAATGAGCTATACAGTTTTAAATCATTGACAAAGAGAAGATGAGAAGTCTTTACAATTTGTTGTTTGCTAGCAGCCAAATTATAGCAATGGCCTAAGCAGTTAAGTAGACAGCTTAATGGGTTAAGGGCAAGACAGAATAGCAGTGGTAGCAAAGAGTCACCCTGGAATATCCCCCTTTACATTTTTATCTCTGGGATATGACTGCAGTGGTGGTGCTGCGGTAGCGATGTTGCCTCACAGTAAGAAGTTGTCCTGTTCGATTCTCAGCTAGAGCGTCTTCTGTGTGGAGACGTGTGAATGGGCATACCTTCGGTGAAGGTTGTGCATCAGGGCCGGCAGCTCGGCCCATAAAAATCTACTGCCAATAATTAGTGGACTGGAGTTCCGCTGTGGTGACTCCTAACCGGGAAAAGTCGAAAGGCACAACAACATTTTTATCTCTGGGATAATAATTTGTCTTTTATAGTGGCTTAATTGTAAAGTGGTCTGCCACTGTTTCATGGTCACTGTAATGTAGTCGATCAGTGTAGGGTGTATCTTATACATTTTTAAGCACTCTTTAATCCATGAATGTGGGATACTATCAAATGCTTTTTTGTAGTCAATCCATGCCATACTTAGAGTATTCCCCTTTTTACAGTTCTTCACTATGACTTTATTTAACAATAAATGATCCTTTGTTCTATATGACTTTCTTTTATTGCCCTTTTGTTCTATTGCCATAATTGAGTTTTTTCTAAATGACTATAAACTGTGTTGGCATCAATTCCAGTCTGGGTCTATATTAGAAGCATAAAAATGCTTCTGAGCGAATACGAAAACAGCGACACATATTCATCAAATCACATTTAAGCAATTCGATGAATATGTCATAAGGCAAGGTGATATTTGGCCAACTTCATGGAGTTGCCTTTTCCTTCCATATAATGCAATCTCGTAGTTGGTATATTTAGTTAGGGGGGTGGGGGCAAAGCTCCCTACCTGTTTATGATGTTAAATTATTTTTTTTAGCGAATGGCCATGTAAGTTTTTTCCCTAGAGAAAAATTTGCTTATGTGGCCGTTCACTATTTTTAGGTTTCGTGCATTATGTGTCGACTTTTATGTAGTTGCACATATGCACATTCAGTCTTATAATATAGACCCTTCCAGTCTATAGTTTATACTTTGTTGGAAGGCAAGTTATTGGTCTATAAGTTTTATGGTAGCTTGCAGGTTCACTCTTAAGTAGGTGCATTGTTTTTCCTGTTGTTAGTCAGGTTGATGTCTGTTCAGGATGCGCATATAAATATTTCTTAGTCATGGCTAAATCTTTGTGCAAAGATGTTCATACTTTTAACCAGAAGTTAGGTACTGCATCTAGGCTTGGGGTTTTCCAGTTAGAGATTTTTCTTAACTTTGTTTAGATCTCTCTGGCTGTTATTTCATCCCATTTCATAGCTTGTACCTTTAAACTTCATATTCTTTCTTTTTCTTCTTCTATCCATGTAGCATCTTTGTAATGTTACATTTTCGAGAAGTATTTATGAAGATCCAGTGGAACTATTCTATGTGAGTTAACAATTGCAGTTACAGAGCATAAGGACTTATCTGAAGATATTAGGGGTTGGGTTGGAAGGTACCTGGATAAGACAGAGCCGAATGCAGCTGTGATAGTTAGAAAACTCTAGCCAGCTGAATTAAGTGAAATGCAGTTGTTCAGGAGAGCTGGTTGCAAATTTACCAGTTTTATTGTAGGTTTGGTTCAGTTTAGTGAACTGGATTTTATGTAGGTTAGTTAGTGCACATGCTGCGTATGTGAAGGTAGACAGCAGTGAAGACAGGGTTATGTATTGTCTAGTATAGTTAGTGAGGTATGGTTTAGCTGTATAGAGCATCCATAGTTCTTGGTGAGTTTTTCTGGTGACTTCATGTACATGTATATAAATTTTAGCTGATTATCAACTGTAAGTCCTAGTACCTCAGTATGGAGGACTATATTAATGGTAGTTTCATTTGCAGAGATGATGGAGAAGTTGCTTTTACAGTTGTTGTGGGCTTTTGGAATGGAGATAGGTTTTCTTGGCATTGAGGACAAGATGAGACTTCCTTAGCCAGTTTTCTTCAGATGTGAAAGCAGTCTTTTTTGAGTTCTGAGAGTGAACTGGCTTTGCAGATAATCATAGAGTCATCTGCATATTGTATGATGGGGACATTAGAAGAATATAGAGGCAGATTATTAATAAAGATGTTAAAAAGTAGAGGACCAATTACAGAGTGCTGTGGAACTCCTACTGATACAGGATGAGAGTGGGTTATGGCTTGTTTCCATTTGACACATTGACTTTTGTTATCAAAGTATGATGAAAACCAAAATACTGTGTTGTTGGACAGTCTTAGTTCAGAAAGTTTCTTTATGAGTAGAAAGTGTGATACAGTACCCAAGTCAATAAATAATGGCATCAATTTGAATTTCAGACCCTTCAGATCCTTTAATCCTTCAGAAAATGTATGTTAGAAACAAACCCTGTCATTGTAGCAACTTTCTAAGTTTATAAAAGCAATATTTAAAACATGTCCCTATTTTGGGGCCTTTTTCCCCCACTTTGTTGGGCTTTGTCCAGATTTCTTGCATTAAGAGGATGAGAGGTATGGTTTCACCTAGTATTACTGCTTCATAGGATATAGTGCCAGATGCCCAGGTTAGAGTATCTTCTGTAATCAGTATATTATTTCATAGGATCATAGGAGATTACTAGGCTATTGACCTGAAGGTCATTTCAAGCCTAGCCCTTTTATCCCAATGTAATACCATAGAAATGCTAGTCAATACCCAAGATTGCACTGGGTTTATATCATAAGTTCGAAGTTTGAAAATTTCAAATCTCATATAATTTACATCATATGAGCGAAGTTTTCAAACATCAAACATTTCAAAGGAGATCGCCATAGGGAATATTTCCCTTCACTTTAATGTAGTGCGATCTCGGAGTTGGTATATTTAAGTAGCAGGGGTGTGGGGGGTTGCATAGAGCATTCAGATACGTCTTTTTGTTATTAGTTTGTTTATATTTTAAGTTCAATGTTTGAAAACTCCGTTCATATGGAGTCGATCATATGAGATTCAAAGTTTTCAGACTTTGAACTTTAATATAGACCCGATTGCATTTAGTAATGACTGCCCATGTCCAGGAACATTGTGGTTGCTAGCCCCAGTAAGTATTTACGGTGCACCATCCATTCATTCAGGTTCCTCTTCAGCAGTGTCATAGAGGTGCTCTGTTTCACATGAAGTGGTAGCCTATTCCAAAGATGCGGCAGTCACTAGGAGATAAATCTGTCTCTCCAGCATGTCATATTTAAATCACAGGCCATATTTAGGTGCCTGGAATGGCTATCCTTAGTCCCATTTGATTTATGGATATACAGCAAGTTCATCAGGTTTGGGTCTGAGATTGCTCTGTAGGCCAGGCATAAGTCTCCCCTGAGAAGCCTATACAATGCAGAGTATAGTGACAGGGACTTTAGTTAGTCTGTGTAAGGTTGGTGCTGGAGTCCCTTGATCTTCTTTGTTAGAAACCTCTGAGGTGTCTCCAATTGCTGCAGGTGTTTTGTACAGTACATGCAAAACGGAGAGTTATACTGAATTATGGGCCAGATTAGTGACAAGCATAGAGGGGTTATAACCTCTTTTGTTCTCTAGGCAATGCCTTTACTAATCAAGTGTGCTACATAGAAAGCCTTCCTTACTACAGTAGACACATGGTTGCAGTCAACTTGTGATCCCAAATCCCTTACCACTTTGTGGATACTTAGGGTATTGTTGTTGATTTGATAGTGTGAAGGGACATTGTGCCAAATGAAATGATGATGCATTTCTTTTCATTCAGTTTGAAACTATGACTAAGACATCAGTCATTGGTTTGAGTAAGACCCTCCTGGAGTATACTGACATCATTTGGGAATTCAGTAATTACACCTAGTTTGCAGTCATCTGTAAACTTGGTCAGCCACAACCCCTTAGTTTTGACCTGAACGTCTGAGAAGTGTATAACAAACAGTAGGGGGCTCAGTACTGACACCTGTGGCACCCCGCTGGTAACAGATGTGTTTGTTGATGTGGAGCCACTCACTTTGATAGTGTGTGTCTGGTCTGTGAGCCAGTTGGCAACCCATCTTATAACAAAGGAGTTTACATTCAGTTTGCTAAGTTTATCGGTAATACCTGAGCGTTGGGATTGTGTTGAAAGCCTTGGCCAAGTCAAGGTATGCCATTTGCACAGATTTGCCCTTGTCAATGGCCCTGGTCACATTTTCTAAGAAATCCACCAGATTTAACAGGCAGGATCTGCCCTTGACAAAGCCAAATTGGGTAGGATCGAGGGTTTGGATTTATTATGAAGTACATAAGGATACATTCCATGTCCTTACAAATGAGGCTGGACAGGCTTATGGGTCTGTAATTACCTGAGTCTGTTGCTAGGCCACCTTTGTAGAGGGGAATAACTGTTGCTGTTCTCCATTCCACAGGAACAAAGCCTGTGGTTAGGGTATGACTGAATAGGGTACTTAATGGTGATGCTAATTCATGTTTTAGCCTGTTTAGAAGACAGCCTGGGATGCCACATGATCCCATAGAGGCTGTGCTTTTTGCCTTGGGTAAGGCTTTGATGACCTGCTCTTAAGATATATAGGGTGGGGAAGGTTTCTGAAACATTTGGAGGGGATAAGGGAGTGAAATTTTCACCAAACCTTTCTGCTAGCAGGTTTGCTACCTCTGTGGGACCAGTGTGTGTGATACCGCTGGTCACTAGTTCTACACATGCTTGCGTCCTACCTTTTAGGCTATATACATAGCTGTAAAAGGCCTTATGGTTATCCTTTGCTGTACTTGCTAAGTTTTTCTTAACGAAGCCCTTGGAAGATTTGACAAGTTGTCTTATTTGCCAGTTGAGACTGAGGAGGGTTCTTTTCCATTGTTGGGACTTGACCTTTGTTTTCTTGGACAGCAACTTTTTGCACTTATAGTAAAGTTTGTTGATACTGGATGTCCACCATGTTGGCTTGTTTTTTACTTGGGGCTCTGTCTTTGATTCTGTAAGCTTCGGGGTAATTGCCACTTCCAACTGGGGTGGGGTTTGGAATGCATTTATACCTTCACCAAGAAGGGCATAGTTTGCCTTGGTGAAATTTTTTAATCTGATTTCACCCTTTGTGAGTTCTGGTGTTAGTGCCAGCTTGAAGGTGACTGATTTGTGGTCAGATTTAACTAATGAGGGCCTGACAGTTATGGCAGTGCATCTGTTTGACATGTTAGTGAGGACCAGATCTAGTATTTTTGTTCCTCTTGTTTGGGTATGAACAATTTGTTCCAGGGCATTTTAGTTAACAAAGTCAAGGAACATTTGCACTAGCGAGTTTGGGCTAGCATAGGTTTCCCAGCTGATGGTGGGATAATTGAATTCCTCCATGACCAGAGTGTTAAGTAATATTTGGATTATCCCCAGGTTGGTCAAGTAGGCTTTGTGTGCTTAATGACCCATGGAGGGGGATCTATAACTGGCTATGACTTGAATGGAGGTCTTACCCACCGTAACCTGAACTTAGAGTAACTCCATGGAGTTGACTCGTGGAGTTGTCCAGTCTAACTAGATGGGAGACAAATTTATCTCTAATATAGATAGAAACACCACCTCCTTTGGTTCTCACACATTCATTTTGCAGTCTGAAGGTGTGCAAGACATTGTAGCCTTGCAAGGCCCGGGTACTCTCTGAGGCCTTGAACCAGGTTTCTGTGATTGCACAGACATCTACATCTTCCAGTGATAAAAGTGCTTCCAGGGTGTGCAGTTTTTGGTTTATGCTCCTACTGTTTAGCAGCATGACAGTTATTTTGTTACTATTGTCAAATTTCACATTGTAAGCTTGTTTTTGAGACCTTGCCTAAAAAAGGCACTATGGGAAAGGCAAGAGCCTTTGCCAGCAGCTGAAAGCCTAGAGGTGCCAGGTGCCAGGTGCAAACTGTATCTGGAAAAGCGGCGAGGTTTGTTAACCATGGCTTCCCAGGGTGACAAAAACTGAATCCCCTTTGAATGACACCAAAAACTCAGCCAATTATTTAAATCAATAATTTTTTGTTTATACTGTGGCATTACTCTAAGTGAGGGTAGTATGCTTCTCAAGGCTAGAGCCATACATGCCTGGCCCACATACTCAGAGAGCTCAATCATACCTCTCTTCATATAGTGCAGTGAGGTACATCTCAGGTCGTTCACTCCAACATGAACTATGACAGAGTCATAATGGTACTTGTTGCTGAGAGACCTGAGTGCTTGTGTGAGCTGATGAATTCTGGCACAAGGCAGACAGCTGACCATGACTTTTCCCTTGTCCAGCCTGGTGAGTGAGAAATCCATGTGCCTCATTATTGATTCTCTAATGACAAGAGAATTTGTTTTTTTGAGTGTTATGCCTTACAGGCTTGGTAGATGAGACACTGGCATTACTATGTGGCATGGGTGCTGTGGGAACTGTGTTAGTTGTAGCAGTCTTGTGTTTTGTAGGTCTCTGGTGTTTTGGCAAGTTTTTTGAGAGAACCTCCTTACATGTTGATTTTTGTGTTTGCTGCATACTATGTGTATGAGTAGTGGTACTATGTTCATGTGTAGTGGTGGGTGGGTTGACAACCTCTTCTGTACTACTGTTTTGAGTGTGAGAGTGCATGGATTCAAGATTCTTGGTGTAGCTACATCTCTCGCACTCTGTACTAGACAGAGTTATTAGTAGAGGGTTGTAGGTGTACATGAGGCAATTGCCACACTGCCTCAATAGACCCAAGTCAACAAGGTTGACAGGAGAAACAAGGGTAGTCCAACTGCCCAAAATACTAGATTGAAGACTGGTATCACTAAAGGGGACTTTTCAGGATAGATCAAGGAGGATCACAGTGGATGGATATTTCTGCCTGTTTGTTTTTTTTGCTGGTGATTTAATAGGTTACAGCTCACTAGCAGTATTTCTTAGACTGGGAAACTACTAAGGATGAGGGCTACACCTGTATCTAAGGGAACATTTGTTGAATTTATCTGTCCATCTATGTCGCACAACTGCACAGCAGTGTGTGGTGCTGCGCAACATGCAAACAAGCAGAAACCTGTTTGATTTGCTGGGATATAAAGGGAAATTATACAAATGTTTTTGTTGCTGTTAACCTGTTGATGGATACAAGCAGTGCTGTATTAGAAAGTATCAGTGCCTCTTTTGGTTATACATACATAAGTACATGTATACAAATATTTTAAGCACGGGCATTAATGCCCTTTTAGCTCTTAAATATATCTAAACTAGTACTTGCTTTAGTGTAATTTGTTAGTCTGTTCCATGTATCAGCTACTCTGTCAGTACACTTCTCATTCCTACAGAATCTTCTACATAGGTTGTTTGATAATTCTCTAGTACATTTTGATAACCCAAAACATTCCCAAAGGTAGTTGTCTCTAAATGCCCTATATACTTGAATAATATCTCCAACTAGATATCTATAAGAGACACTGTACAAGTTCAGATATTATAGTCCTTCATAATAACTTTTTGACATCCATGGATGTCCTTGGTATATTTCTGCTCTACTCTTTACAGTTTACTCATGCTTGTTTTCTTATAGGGTTTCCATATTGTTATTCCATACTCAAGTTTGGGTCTAATGTAACTAACAATGACTTCATCATTTTTGATTTCCTAGACTTTATAAATCTTTTTATATAATCTATAGTTCTATAACTATCATTAACCAATTGGTTGATTTGATTAGAAAAACTCATAGCTGTATCTCCCCGGATTCACTTTATATTCTCGAAATACTGAAATATCAAAATTCAGTATTTTGAGGCTATAAATTTGAAACCTGAAAAAAATGAAAACTCAGAAGCGCGAAATTCAAAATCTCGCACACCAGAGATTTTTAATTAGCACTTCTACTCCACACACACACAGATACACAGACACACAGACACACACACACACACACACACACACACACACACACACACACACACACACACACACACACACACACCTTCCTCTCCACAGACAAACACAACCTCTCTACTACATAAAAGCAGGGGGGTAAGCCCCCCCCCTGCACCCCCCCCATGTGGGGGGCTGCACCCCCCACCCCCTACTTAAATATTCTAACTCCGAGGTCGCACTACATACAAACACACACAAAACACCACCACACAAGCTACATTCTCCTCGCACACAGACATAACAGCAACAAAACACACTAAGACACACCACAGCCCGTACCAAAAACTCTTAAGAAATGAACACTTATTTGAATCCACAACCACAGCGAAACATCAGAAGCGCTAATTCAAAATCTCCGGTGTGTGAGGTTTTGAATTTCACACTTCTGAAGTTTTGTTATTTTTAGGATTCCACTTTATGAGCTCGAAATACTGAATTTCGATATTTCAGTATTTCGAGCTTCTAAAGTGAATCCGTATCTGCCCATATACCCAGGTCCTTAAAAGAGTCTACAGTTTCAATCACTGTGTGCTGTATTAAATATTTACCTTTCAATTTATGTCTTTCAAATCTCATATGCATAGTTTATGATGTATTTATCAGCATATTATTCTCCTGTGCCCAAATGGTCAATTTAGTTAAGTTATTTTGTAGACATGGCTTATCTGTAACAATTTCAGGTCGTTTGTATATAGACAGTAGAGCACCTCAGATGAAAATTTTCGGTCTGAAAGATACAATCTAAGCAAGTAAGGGACTAGGACAGAGCCCTGTAGGTCACCCTGACTGTAACCAAGGATTTCAACTGTCCAGTTGCTGTATGATACTTGTCATGTTCTATTTGTAAGCCATGCGGCTGTCCTTCTTATCAAGAGTACATCAATACCTAGATGTACTAATTTATTGATCAGTGTTTTGTGTAAGACCCTGTCAAATGCTGAAGTTAAATCTATATAAATTACATCACAGCAGAATTTTTCATTCATAGCTTTTATTATATTGTTATAGAACATTATGTTACAGGTGGTAATAGATCTGTTTTCAACATATGCATGCGGATATATGGTTTCAAGTTCCAACCTATCCAGTTCTGACAATAACTTATCCAATATTACCTTCTCCATTATTTTTCAACAACATGAAAGTAGACTTAAGGGTCTATATGACTCTGAGTTTGTCCTTTCCCTTGAAGAGAGGTTCAATAAGCGCATGTCTCCAATCTTGAGGAATCTCCCCATATTTATATGACCTATTGAATAATAGATATAATGGTACCATAAGTTCTTGCTAAAGTGTTCTCAGGTCATTGTTACTAATTCTGTCTCCTCCCTGTGCTTTGTTTAGATCCAAGAAATGAGATAATTCCACAGTAAAAGACCACCGACCAACGAAGTATACTGAAAACTGTCTTTAATAGACGTGACAAAGATGAAAAAACGAACAGCAATCCAAATAAAATCGAGCGCTTTCGCCTGGTTAATACCAGGCTTTATCAAGATGCATGTTAAGAAAACCCAATGCTTTATATAGTCATTTGCTGATCACCTGACATTTTATGCATGTGGGTGGCACTTCACAGCTACTGATCTTTTACGGCCGCTAGCTTTCTTTTTTCGTTATTGCTACAGAAAGTTGAATACTGTACAGTATTTTCAGGGTTAGCTTGCAAGTTTCTAGCTGTAAAACAGCACAGTTTATCAATTTTTCTGTCTTTATTCCTTCCACATCTTACGTATCTATAAAAAGGTTTCCTATTATGCTCAATATCGTTATATACATTTTCTTCAAAATGTTCTTGATTTTGTCTCACACTATGCTTAATCTGTTTGCCCAACTTGTTTATTTCAGTTTTCAAAGTTGCAGTTTGACCCTCTCTTCCATTTCTTACATTTTTGTATCTCAGCTTAATCAGATATGTTCTTCTTATGGAAATATATCCCCTGATGTTGTATGCCTAGATCCTGATGTTAAACATTTTTTTGATTTTTTGCACTAATTTCTCTTTCAAAACATTCCACATTCCATCTGCAGTTTTTCCAATGAACACCTCACTCCAGTTAGTTTTACATAGTGACTGTTTTACTTCCATATAGTCTGTAATTATCCTTCTGTGCATTTGTTTAGATTTCAGTTTGGCAGAATTACCTAGCAACAAACTGACCTTTATAACCCCATGATCACTGCACATGAATGGTGGCAAAACTTGACTTGAAGTAACAGTAATTTCTCTGGGAGCACAAACAATGTCTAGTATATTCCATCCCCGGTAGGTTTTTGATACTGAGTGTGCTGGAAAAAAGCATCGCAATCCCACTTGCACATTTGGAAAGGCAGTCAAGTTGATGGATATTGTAGCCATGTGGGGTAATTTTGATATCTGAGCTAGAGGGTTTCAATTGTGTTTTAGTTACTACAAGTATATCTATCCTGTGTTTGTATCTAAGCATGCAGGGGAGTGATTTTTGTTACATAAGCTATGCATGCTCCTTTTGGAGATTTTTAGGGTTACTCGCTGAATGTTTACAGGGAGTAGCATGATGACTTGAAGGGTTATGAGATGGATTTATGAGTTTTGGAATTTTTTTGGTATGCTTCCAGGTTTGTGTGAAGGTTGACACTTCTGAGCAGAGTTGTATGACTGAGAGAAGATATTGGATAAAGAAAAGGGTGTATTTTTTGATGAGGAAGTGATTTTGGGAACCGTATGAGCTAGTAGAGAAGAAGTGCTTGGGTGATCACATATTATGAATGCAAGCATTAAATGGTGTGGATGAGATGAATGAGAAGTGAGGAAGGTGATTGTGAGACTGGATAGATTTAATGTGAGGTGAAAGATTAGTACAGGTATAGGAGGACAGGTGGAATAGGGGTTGTTAGGGCAGTGAACAGACACAACAGGTACAACATTTTGATGGGTAACATTAAAAAAGTACAGTTGTGTACACTTACCAAAAATGTTGATGTTTGAGTGTATTCACTGTTGCAGTCATTACGTTTGGGTAATCTGCTGGCAGGTTGCCCTCTGTCGACCTGATTAACAAAGTCTTGGGTCCTGTGTCTGTTGCTGTCCCTTCTTCCATGACATCAGGTCGTCAGGGGTATAAAACATGCAGCCAATGCCATTACATCAGTTTTTTCTTGCCCCAGATATCAGGTGTCCCCCAAATGGGGAGCAAATAAAATTAAAAACACAAACAATATACCTCCAACCAAAAGCAAATACACCAAAAGGGCTTTTAAGCTAAGTAAAAGAAAGTAGAGGTATAGTCAGAGAAAAGTAGGGAGCTGGTGGGAGGGTAACCAGGGCTGCAACAGTTAATACACTTGAACATCTGCATTTATGGTAAGTGTGCACAACTGTACTATGTTCTTCGTGTTTCACTGTTGCAGTCATTACATTTGGGTAGATTCCCAAAGCTATGGTTGGGTGGAGGGAATTATACAGCATTATGACCAGCTATAAGGCCCTGCAGGACAGCAGTGGCAAAGCCAGCTCTGGATTTAGAGAAAAGTGGTAAATGGTAATGTTTGGTGAAAATATGAACTGAGCTCCAGGTTAGCAGCTTCTAGAATGTCCCTGGTAGGAACACCTCTGAGAAAGGCTGTTGAAGTAGATGCAGCCCTAGTGGAATGGGATCTGATCCCCTGGGGGATAGTTTTTCCATGGTGCTTATAGCAGAAACGAATACAATGGCTTATCCATTTGGAAATGGTTTTCATTGAAATAGCCTTTCCCTCTGCCCCTGCAGCAAATGTTACCAGCAGTTGTTCAGATTTTCTTTGAGATTTAGTCCTGTTTAAGTAAAATCTAAGTTGTCTGTGTACATCCAATGAATGCAGAATCCGCTCCCCCTTGTTCTGTGGATTGGGAAAGAAAGTTGGCAAATGAATGGTCTGATTAAGAGCCACACTGGATACCACCTTAGGCATGAAGGATGGGTTGGTCCTGAGAAATACCCTGTCCGCATGAAAAATGATGAAAGGCTCCACTGCCATAAGAACCTGTAATTCTGAAATCCTTCTAGCTGAAGTGACTGCTAAAAGGAAAGCTGTTTTCCAGGAGAGAAATTTTAAGTCTGCAGTAGCGGTTGGCTCGAAAGGAGGGAGAGTGAGTTTCTCCAATACAAAATTAAGGTTCCAAGCAGGGGTTGGAGCTCTCCTGGGTGGTCTTAAGTTTTTGGCCCCTCTGAGATACTGCTTTAGCAGAAGATGAGAGAAGAGGGGAGGTTCTGTGTTGTAATGAGCTGAAATGGCTGAGGCATGGATTTTTATGAAAGAAAAGGACAGGCCCTTGTGAAGCATCTCAGTTAAGTATTGCAAAATCTGAGGAATGTTGGGCATTGCTGTGCTTATCCCTTGAGACTGATTCCAGGCAATGAATATTTTCCATTTGCCAGCATGAGATTATTAGTACTAGGTCTTCTCACCTCTAAAATGACATCCATCACAGGTTTGCTGAGGGATGCTAATGGTGAATTTAGGTGATTAGTCACACTGCAAGATTCAAAGTTTGGAGCTGAGTGTGCAGAGTTTAGTTGTTCTGCTGAGACAGCAAGTAAGGTGTCTGAGGCAGGTGCCACGTTGGAAGGTGTGACACACTGCGCAGGAGTAGGTACCAGTGTTGGTGAGGCCAGTCTGGAGCAATCAAAATAATTTTTGGTTTGTCCTGTTTGACTTTTAGTAGAACTATGGAGAGCAGAGGCAGAGGGGGAAAGGCATAGACTGATAGGTTTTTCCAGCTGAAGGACAGAGCATCCACTTTCCGGGCTTTTTTGCGATGAGTTCTTGTGCAAAATTTGTCCAACTGATAATTCTGGGGTGAGGCAAAAAGATCTATGTCTGGGCTCCCCCATTTGCATGTCAACATGTTGAAAATCCGTGGTTCCAGTTTCAATTCGTGTGGCTCCATGAGATTTCTGCTTAGTTCGTCTGCCAGAGTATTCAGCTTTCCTGGCAGGAATTGAGCTTGTAGTTGTACTTGGTAGCTCAAGGCCGTGTTCCACAAAGCCATGGCTAGTCTGCAGAAGGGGTAGGAGTGTGTACCCCCCTGCTTGCTTATGTACCACATAACCATGGTGTTGTCCGTCTTTATCAGTAATTGTCCTGGATGAAGGTAGTCCCTGAAGGCTGTCAGCGCATTCTGTACAGCTAGCATTTCTTTTTGATTTATGTGAAGGTGCATTTGATTTGGGCTCCATTTTCCCTGACTGCACTTCCCTGCCAGATGAGCACCCCATGCATAGTCTGATGCATCTGTAGTTAGGGTTTGGGTAGCAGGGGGTGGTGTGAATAGTAGTCCCTTGTTCAGGTGGCAGACCTCTGCCCACCATAGGAACTATAGGCACAGACAAGGTATGACAGGAATCATTGTTTCCAGGCTGTGACAATGCTGACTCCATAGACTTTTTAAATACCACTGAAGTTTCCTCATATGCAGTCTTGCATATGGAATTAGAAGAATGCAGGTGGCCATGAACCCCAAGGCTTGCAGTATTTGCCTTGCAGAAAGCAGGGTTTTTGTGGCCACCTGTTTGAAGTAAGTCACCAAATGAATTTGCTTCTCTGGCTTAAGGAAAGCCTTCTGGGCAGTTGTATTCAAGCTTGCACTCAGGAATGTAGTTTTTTGAGAGGGTACCAGTTGTGATTTATTTTTGTGTATAGTGTACCCTAGACAAGTTAGAACCTTTTTTACAAATGCCAGATGTTTTAGAAGAATGTCCTTGTTTTCTGCCTGAATTAGACAATCATCCAGGTATGGATATATTTGAATATTTCTTTGCCTGCAAAATGCAACTGGAGCCAGGCACTTTGTAAAGACCCTGGGCACAGTAGATAAGCCAAAGGACAGTGCAGAGAATGGGTAATGCGAGTAGCCTGCTTTGAAGTTGTGGTATCTTCTGCAAGATTCCCTGATTGGGATATGCAGGTAAGCCTCTTTTAAATCTAGAGTTGCCAACCAGGCATCTTTGCCTAACATAGGAGGTAACTGGTGAAGACTCAGCATCTTGAATTTTGGGATGTCCAGAAAGGTGTTTAGAGTAGATAAATCCAGAATTGGACACCATGATTTGTCTTTTCAGGGTACCAGGAAAAGCCTTGCCTCTTTTCCTCTTCTAATACTAGTTGAATAGCCCCCATTCTCATGAGGGAAAGTACTTGTTTCTGGGCCCCTGCCCACTGATTTGGGGGCAGGTCTGGCCATCCATTTGGAGTTGGCAACGTGTGGAAATGAAATCTATATCCCCGGGATACTATATTTAAAACCCATTTGTCCTGGGTTATAAGTTGCCAGTTTTTTGCATGAAGTGCCAGTTTTCCCCCCAAAGGGGCGGCTAAAAGGTAAGTGCTTGGTAAGTGCAGAGGGAAGTCATTGAGACTGCTTACCATAGGGAAGTGTATTGTTGTTTTCAGATTTGGAAGAGGAGGCACCCCATTGCTTTGTTCTGTAAGTCCCTTGGAACTGAAACCTGGTGCCTTTGGAATGTCTGGGTTTGACTTGAGTGGCTCTCGAAGGAACTGGAAAGGACCAGTTCTTAGTAGGCCAGTGCCTACTAAATCTTGGAGGTTGCACTTGTAAGAAATCTTTCACAGTTTGCATATATTTAGCTTTATCTTCCATCTTTTTTAGAACTTCATCAGTCTTATTACCAAAGAGTCGGTCCTGTTGTAAAGGAGCATCCAACAATTTTGCTTTAACATGATCAGGCAGAGTTTGCTCTTTGAGACAAGCATGCCTTCTTAGCACAGATCCAGTTACAGCAGCCCTGCAAGAGGCCTCCAAAGAATCAAAACCACATTGCAAAGTATGTTTTCCAACTTGTTCAGCTTAATGCAATAGATCATGTAAATCTTTATTTTCCACACAGTCAGAAATCAACATCATTTTCTGTTTAGGCAGTCCCATGATATGCTGCTGATATTTTAGCATATGAAATTGACAGTTTAAAGCCCTGATTGCCAAGGTTGCAGAAGTGTAAACCTTCTTACCCCATCTATCCAGCGCCCTGGAATCTCTATCAGAAAGGGTAGGATTTTTAGCAGTAGAAGCCTTAATGCCCTTGGGGCCCTGAGAAATGGTTTCAGGATCCACAACAGGATTTTTGAAAATGAATTTGTGGGAGTCAGGAACCCTGTAGTATCTGTCTGGCTTACAAGGAGCTGGAGGCAGAGAATCAGGAGCCATACTAGATTCTGAAAAAAACATCATCAACAATGTCTAGAACAGGAGGTATAGCCAAAGGCCTATGCTGAAGAAGAAGAAGAAAATCCCTAAGTCTCTTTTTAGATTCAGAAAAATCCTGACTTTCCCAGTGGAAATGTTCCCTTAAGGTATGTAAAGTTTCCCCAAAAGAAAAATCCTCAGGGGGAGAAACAGAAGGAATGGAATCTTCTGTATCAGAGTTCTCATAAGTAGATATAGACAATTCCTGTTCATTAGAACAGTCAGAAGAAATATAATCCTGTTCAGAAGATATATAGTCAATATCTTGCCTAGGTCTCTTAGAAGGGAGGGTTGGCTACCCCTGATCAGAGTAATTAAATCTTCAGCCATTTTGATCATTTGTTTTTTTAGGCATAGGGGCCTGCACATGTGGCCTAGGTGTAGGTTTTTTAGACATAGGTTGAGATTTTGGCCTTAGTTTTGAAGATGGCGTCGGTCTAATATACAAATCTGTTGGCCTGAAAACACCCTCAGAAGCCGATGCCTGCACAGCGGCTCCGGACCCATCCAAGGTAGAGACATCTGTGGGTTCTATAACTGAAGCATGTTGTGGCATACCGGACTCTGAATGGGTGTCAGTAGAGGCCTGCGAATCAGATGTAGCGGATATCAGGGGCTGCGAAAGCGACTCACTGTGTACTGGCGAACTGGCAACTGGCTTAGGAGAAGCTTCGTTGGCAGTTTTGGACCTCAACAGCCTTTCTCTGTCTTTGTCTTTGCATTTTCTACGTATTCCGGTGGTCGGATTGCTAACCGACAACATTTCTGGATAATTAAAGCATGAGCCAAAATATTTAGAAGCAAAAATGTACCGACGTTTGATAGTGCGTTGATTAAATAAAGCACAAAACCGACAGCAAGGTATGTCGTGGTCAGGGCCTAGGCAAGGAATACAGTACAAATGGAATTCCTTATGAGGTATTTGCTTCCCACAAGTAATGCAATTATTAACTTTTACTGACATCGGTAAGGAGCAAGAAAAAGTTTCCCCAACAGGGTACTTAGCTTTTTAGATGAAGACTTCGGATCTGAAACTCGAAAACAAAAATTTCAGAAGTCGGCCGACCGGCACTTACAAACTGCTTCTGCTTCAGGCACTGCGCGGCAAGAAAGACTGATGTAATGGCGTCGGCTGCATGTTTAAGACTTTGTTAATCAGGCAGATTACCCAAATGTAATGACTGCAACAGTGAAACACGAAGAACATCAGGTTTGATATTTCGTAGTAAGAAGGCTGAATAGTTGAGGCTGATATGAGTCAGAAGTTGCATAATAAAGATTTTTCTTAGTGTTAATGGTGGCATTTATGAAGTATAGTGATATTATTTTATCAGAATTTGCATAGCTAGGTTCAAACCTGTGTGGGAAAGCAGAGGAAAGTAAGTTTAGGTTTGCATCTTTACTGGAAGGGGTTTGGAGAGAGGAGAGGGGGAGGAGATTATCTCATATAAATGTAAGACACCAAGGGGATTTATGAGAAATTAGGGATGGAGGAAGAGAGTAACTGGCAGCGAAACCCACACATTAACAGGAGGTAATGTCTACAAGCATGTTCAGTACCAGATACTAAAAAATAGAATACAACTATGAAGTAGTGGAAGCAGGTAAAAATAATTTGCCTAAATGTTGCTTAGCTCAATTAATATTTGGAACAGGGATTGTAAATGAAAAGAGAGTCAGGCAAAGAGACAGAAACAACATTACTGTATGTTTTCAACAACTGAGAAGGCAGAGTGCAGTGGGTGGGAGTGGGGGGGGGTAATATATTAGTTATTTGGCCTGTTGAGTGTTTAAATGAGTAGCAGCAACTATTTACAGAGCAGGAATAGAATACAGTAACATTTGTGTCTTTACCATGCATGCAATTATAATTTAAACAGTGTAGGGCAGCTATCATTAAATTAAAACAGAAGTACAACCATGCTTTAAATGGCATCAATAGAAAGATGCCCGATGTAACATAGCAGTTTCAGAGGGATTGTGTGTACTTTTAGGATTCACTCCAGGATGTTTGATGATACAGTGCAGACTTCTAGCAGTTGGGTACTGAGGGGACAGACTCGTTAAGCCTGGAACAACAGAAGACGAGAAGAGAATAAATAAACTGGAACAAAGAATTAACTGAGAGAAATGAAGCACAAAAGGCTTCATTTACGAAAAACATATTCTAATAGCTGCTGACCACAACAGATAATGCAGCTGTACAAAAGATAAAACCAAAGTACGTAAGTTTGAAGTAGTGCAGAGAAGCTGGTGGTACAGCTTGGGAACAAATTACATTGATACACTCAGTTATGAACATATAGCAGAGTTACTACACCAAATGCTGATAATAGTTTTTGCTGTAAACAATTGTTCACCACTTCATCAAACCTTAGTTATACAAAACCCACAAAATACTTAATGATATGAAACCCACAGAATACTTTTTAAGGGAAATGTTTGATGCACTTTTTCCAAGACAGCACACTGTTAATGTTTTTCACTCTATTATTCTGTTTTTTTTTTCTGGGTCACAGTAGTACAGCCTCATGTCAGGTTACTAACACTAATTAAACTGTAACTGAATCATTCATCTTTGTATTTTATGTATCGCAATTTACCACACTTCCCATTGCTTAAGATCATGGATGAATAGGGTTCAAATTTAAATAATTCTACATGAGCAGTGAAAGCGACAGAGCAAGAGAAAGAAATAAAGAAAGGAAAGGTCTCTTTTTCCTTCAGCTTTCTTTTGTTGAACTGGCTATATTTCTTGGTAAAATAAATATGCTTGTGTTCCCTAGTATAATGTAAATAAAAATATAGTGCTATTGGTTTAATTTTTACCTTGTAGACATCATGGTTGTCCAGAATCCCATCAAATGTTT
The DNA here is from genome assembly GCF_019279795.1 of Protopterus annectens. Lineage (NCBI taxonomy): Eukaryota > Metazoa > Chordata > Ceratodontiformes > Protopteridae > Protopterus > Protopterus annectens. Next base: position 176,828,874 of record NC_056726.1, read on the forward strand.
TGTAGACTTCATTCAGCATGTCTACCACTTCCATAGGAGTGCTGTATTTACAAATTGTGGTGAACCCCACAATGTCACTGAAGTAAATAGTGACCTCCTCATATAGCTCAGGCTCAACCCTTCCAGTCTCTTTCAGGGACTTTACAACAGGCCTGTTTCAGGGAATAAAGAAAAGTTGTGTTAGAATTTTTTATGTACCAATATGTGTGTTACAAGTTGCTTTGCTTGTAAAATTTGTATTGATTCTACTTCAAATTAAATGTAATTGCTAACATTTAAAGTAAATAACATAGCCAGTTTTAACGAGACAGTCCTCTTTTCTAAACATTTGTGTTTATTCTATAGTCATACCAAATGCTGAATGTGAATATATAATGACCGTATTTATAAGACATACAGCAGCTTGGACCTACCCTTGTCTCATCTGCCTAGCTGGCAACTGTACATAATATATGACTGAAAATGAAAATTCTTAACGTATTCCGACCTTAAGTAAGTAGTTTAGTGAGTTTCCCTTTTCTGTGTGAACTTTCACCCCTACCAACCTGACACCACAGTAATGTCAAACAGGAGGCATAATTACAAGTTAAGCTTATCATATGATGGGGCATTGCTTTATCTGTGCTTGTCTCACTTCCCTTCTGTAAATACACCACACCAAATAACATTTGATGACCTTTATTAAACTTCCATAAACACAACTTTATTGAACAATATTTTAATTTATTGATCACAGCATGTGTGTGAATGAATGGGAGGATAGAGGAATGGTAAGGATGCAGGGAGTAGAGTTGGTGAAGGTGGATGAGTTTAAATACTTGGGATCAACAGTTCAGAGTAATGGCGATTATGGAAGAGAGGTGAAGAAGAGAGTACAGGCAGAGTGGAGTGGGTGGAGAAGAGTATCAGGAGGGATTTGTGACAGCCCAGTACCAGTAAGAGTGAAAGGGAAGGTCTACAAATGGGTAGTGAGACCAGCTATGTTATATGGGTTGGAGACAGTGGCATTGACAAAAAGACAGGAGTCAGAGCTGGATGTGGCAGTGTTAAATATGTTAAGATTTGCACTGGGTGTGACGAGGGTGGACAGAATCAGGAATAAGTATATCAGAGGGTCAGCCCAGGTTGGACAGTTTGGAGACAAAGCCAGAGAGGCGAGATTGCGTTGGTTTGGACGTGCTAAGGAGGGATGCTGGGTATGTTGGGAAAAGGATGCTAAGGATGAAGCTGCCAGGTAAGAGGAAAAGAGGAAGGCCTAAGATAATGTTCATGGATGTGGTGAGAGAGGACATGAAAGTGGTTGGTGTGACAGAGCAAGATGCAGAGGAAATTAAATGGAAACAGGTGATCCGCTGTGGCGACCCCCTAACCGGGAAAAGCCGAAAGAAGAAGAAGAAGAAGCATAAACATCCATACAACCATTTACTAGGGCAACATAACCCTGCTCATCATAACCAAATAAGCAAAATCATCACCTCCACTCACTTATTTTTACTTATGAAGCAGTGTCCCCACCTCCACTCTCTTCCTTACTTATCAAGAAGTGTGCTTGCTTACTTATTTATCAAGCAGCGTCTCATCTCACTTTCATTCCCCAATTCATTGAATTAAACATCCATCACCTGAGGGGGAACAGAAGAGAAACATGCCTGCCACTAATTCTCTGCCTCAAAACCAAACATATAAAATAAAACCAAACATATAAAATAATCACACAATCCCCAATGTTCCTAAAAAAGTGAGGGAGAGTGGGTAGCAAGTTCAAGCCAAAATCTGATCCTTTACCCAGTTCCACTCACACAAAGCCAGTTATGCCCCTCCTTTCACTTACCTCATTTCCTCCCAAACCTCCTACCTTCACAATTTAACCCTTCCAGCACCACCACACTAACTTTCTTCCACTATCATCTTAAATCCCATAAGTATTCCTACATGACCTCAAGATGTTCCTGGACAAATTGGCTTGTTCCCAAACCTAATTTATAAATTCATTCATGTAAACATGCTTCACAAGCTTACTATTAGCTGAAACAGGCAGCTATTGCAGGTGGTGGTGGGGGCTACGTGGTGTAGTAGAAATGTCAGGATTCAGCATTTTACTGCAAGGATGTTTAGTACTGCCTGTAATTTCTATTTTATTTTTTTAGTTTATGCTTTGAGCCAATATTTGGTTGTCAGCATAATCTGCCTGCATTGAGAGTATTCTAACCAACTATTTCTGATTGCACTTTTTTGCAAATAGCATCTTCAGCAAATTACAAGTTTTTTTTATTCCCCTGCATTTATATACGAGTGTATCCATGATTTATTCTTCGTATTTCATAAGAATACTATAGAAATTGAAGTAAATGACTCTCACAGGAAAACATAGCATCATGGAAAGATGTGGTTTATTTAGACACTGTTGATTATTTACTTTTTTCTTTACACATGTCATGTATATTCGCAGTATAATGAAGCAATCAGCATGGGGAAATAATAGTTTAATTCATGCAGCAAAATTTTAACAGCTGTTTTGTGTTTTGTTTTTGTGCAGTTGCTATGGCACTCGACTTTCACATACTAACTCTCTTTCTCTTTCTGTTTGTACCTCTTGGTTATTTATATAAAATGAGGACACACACATACACACACACACACACGCACACACACACACGCACACACACACAAACACTCACACACACACACACACACACACACACACACACACACACACACACACACACACACACACACACGCACATGCACACACACATACACACACACACGCAAATGCACACGTGCGTCACACACACACATGCACACATGCGTGCAAGCACACACACACACACACACACACACACACACACACACACACACGCACGCACACACACACACACACACACACACACACACACACACACACACACACACACACACAGAGGATTTATAAAGGGGCAAAATTAATATCTGAAGCATTTCTTATAAAAGAACCATCTGACCTTGCAAACCCATGACCGTCAAAGCCACATATTAGATTACAGTAATATACAGAAGGCACTAACAAATATTAAATGGAATAAATATAAGACTTGCAAAAGGGAGACGAGGGGAGGTGGAAGGTAATGTATAAGTACTAAACTGTACTAATTGCTGAGCATGAAAGACTGATGCAATCATAATAGGAAAAAGGAAGAAAGTCAAACAGACAGTGCTTGAAAGTTATGCAGAGGAAACAGAAACATTCATTAGGCATTATGTGCAGCAGCAGATGTTATGGAGCTCAGCCATTATCAAGAAAGCATTTGTAAGCTGTGTGTCATTAATGATGCTCATTCAGTGACATTTGTTTTAAAAGAAGAAGTTGTTCATTATTCTGTAAATGATTAGGAGTGCTGTGGCAGGTGGCAGGAGCTACCGCAGAGAAAGCTTTCATGGATGAAAAGTATGTAGGAAGACCTCAGAAAGTATGGGCCATCACTGTTACTAAGGGGGCAAATCTGAGATCTGATATTGGGAAGAGAAGGTCTTTATCAGCTAGGAACTCTGTATGAGCATTGAAGGTGAATCACCAATCAAAGGTAAGTCCAAGATACGTCTGTTGTTTAGTGAAAAGCAAGGGATGGTTACCCATAGGGTTTGAGGAGTGCTGAACAGCATTACAGTAATTTTTAAGTGTTGACTGTTAGCTTGTTATTGTGGTGTCAGTTCCGGAAAACTCTGAAGTCTTCTTCAAGATTTATTTATTCATTCAGCCATTTATTCAGTTTGCTAAATGGGGTACAGCACTGACCCAAATGGACCTATTTTAGTCTTAGCCCAGACAAATATAAATGAAGTAAACAAGCACATTAAGAAGAATTATACATACAAACAAAATGTCATGTGAAGATAGCAATTAATCAATAGTAGCAATAATAATGAAGTACACAGTAAAAGTTTACTGTTTAGGGGATTAAGATTCTTGTTGGATTTTGATAAACAATGTCATCTTGTATAAAATGTATAAATGCTATGGGATAGATCCCATTAATATCATTGATAAAGAGAAAGAAGAGAAGTGGACCAAAGACAGACCATTGACAAACTCATGTTTATGAGAAATTGTCAGGGCTGAGCAGCTGGAACATGTAGTTGGATAGGTAGATGTCCTTACATTCACTGCTGCAGTATTCCTAACAAATGGGATTCCCTGACATGGAAGCCAGAATGTCCAGTCAACCAAAGACTTCTTGTTGCTTTTAAAAGGTACACTGAACATCAGCCAAACACTCCTTGCATAGCATAGGGCACAAAGGTGATATTCAGACCTGCCGTAATCAGAACTTCTTTGTTGCCAGTCTGAACATATCTTTTTACCATCAGTCTGTTTGCCTGCATATGTCTTCTACCAGTTGAATGCATTTTTATTCTCCATTGACTACCTACGCCTGTTTGCTGACTTCTACTGGAGTTGTGGATAAGTGCCCTGTGATGCTTCACCACTGGCCCAGTAATCAAGTAGTCTCAATCCTCACCACTAGCATGAGTGAGAGACATACATTGGGAGGATGACAGGCACACACACAGTATTTCCAGATGCAGCTCTCTGCATCTAGTACAATTTCCCTTAAGAGTGCACAGAAACCACAGTCAGTGTGGGGCTGGCTTTCTTCTTCTTTCACCAGATCCCCAATAAAGTGGCACAGCTATAGGGTTGAGATCTCAGCTGAGAGGCCAAGCCAATACCTCCAGCACTCTGTCCAAACAATGCTTCATGTCCCTGCCCAAGTTGCTGACACATACACTCTTTGAGATTTGATTCATACACAGATACACACACACACACACACACACACACACACACACACACACACACACACACACACACACACACACACACACACTGCTGGGAAAGGCTGGTACATGTTTACTAGCTATTCCCCCTTCTGCTCATATTATAAGGTAGTTATCACTTTAAGGCCCTTAAGAAAAGGGTGCCCAATGTTACTGTGTAATGTTACTATCACTACAAATGATAGTTTGACCAAGAGCAAGGCTGTTAGGAGTGGCTTACACAGTGTCACCAAATAAATATGCCAGTACTCTCAGAACTTAAATATGTCTCACAAATATCAACCACAATGAAAGGTTTAAATATATTTAATAATAAACAATAAAAGAACAAGAAAATGCTTGGTATATAATCATAGCAACATCAGAGTTCAAAATCACAGGAATATTTAAAACAACATTACAGGACAGGCTCAAATAAAGAAAGAAAAACATCTAAATTAAGCTTTGCTATATTCCTGACTATATCTAGAGAATTATTATGTCCTAGTTAACTTACTTACAGAGCAAGCAAGACAGATGTGGTGAATGGCTCCTCTAGCTGATGTTGTCGGTCAAAGAGAAATACAAAATGCTCAGTCTCTCTCAGAGAGTTCTTAAATTAATATCCCAAATATTACTGCTGGGATAGCTTGCAGGATGACATCACTTCTTGTCATCTGACTCTATTCCAGGTAAAACCCACACTGATGCAGACGGTAGCATTTATTATCTACCTGTAAAAATACATAAACATTGGCTTTTCTTAGATCTAAGGCAGATCCTGGAAGTCATAAAACAATACAAACATTTCCACAACAATACAGTGAACCTCTAGTTCTAGACAATGCGTCTGTTACTGCACTGAAACTGAAAGATAACATCCTTTTTTATGGCATGGCTATAAATTATTAATTTCAACTATTTTTCTGAAGTTTTGCAAGTTAACCTTCTGAATTCCATTTTCCCCCTTTTAAAATATATACATCTAAACAGTTACAACAGTATATGTACATTTCTGTTCTGTTCTAGTAGGAAACACTGCAGAAAAATCTTTAAAACTCAGTACTTTACAACCCCTTTCAACACACACTTCTATACCCAGCAGTTTGGTATACACATAAAATACAGTTCTAATACATTTTTAACACAAGCACATGAATCATGTTGATATTCACAAATTACATATAATTATTTACAAAATTCCAGATAGCTGGGCTGGTGGTATCTCCTTTCATGAAATTTCTCCCCCCTTGAAGACTCAGGCTAGTTTTTCAAGTGACCATTCAGAAACGTTGCTTGAGAGGGTTTTGCCTTTCTGGGAAAACATTACCCCATTCCCTGTTTTGACAACCCATATGCGTGGCATTGCTAACCCCACTGCAGTGATGCGGTATCATATCATATCAATCAATATCATATATCAATATCAATATCATCCATGTAAGCAAAATCTCTTGTTCCTGCTAGGATACAATCTACCAGCCTCTGGAAAGTCAATGGGGCATTTTTCATCCTAAAGGACATCTTTGTGAATTCATACAAGCTGAAAGGAATCACAAAGGCTGACCGCTGTCTAGCACTGGGAGTCAAGGGCACTTTCAAGTAGTACTTGGCATGTTCAGGAGTGGTAAGATACTTAGCTCCACCCAGCTACTCCAGGGCTTCATCTTTCCTAGGCATGGGGTAAGCATCTGACTCTGTGTGATTATTTAATTTCCTGTAGTCCACACAGAAACTGGTGTGGTCATCCTTCTTTGGTAAAAGCACTCATGGGGAGGCCCATGGACTGCTTGACTCCTGGATTACCCCTAGTTCCAACATTTCCTTTAGATCCTCCCTCCAAGTCTGTTTGACCCTCTCTGGCACCCTATAAAGGGCCTCCTTAATGGACCTTTGGAGTTCTGTTTCCACACGGTGCTGCACCAGGTGGGTGAACCCTGGTTTCCCAGTGAACATGCCCCAAACTCCTGTAATACTGCTTGAATCTCTTGAACCTGGGTAGTGGATAGCTGCTGGGACATTGCTACCCCTTCCACTGAGGTGTCAGTCCTAGTCTCACTGATGAGATCATTCACCAGACCCCCTTCAGACTTCTCCTGCCATCCACTGCAAATACTTATCACCAGGGCCTCCCTACCATGGTAAGGTTTCATCATGTTAACATGGTACAGTTTGTGCCCCACATCCTGCCTAGCAGTTCTACCATGTAGTTAACATCACTGATCTTCCTTACCACTTTGAAGGTTCCCTCCCAGGCTGCCTGCAGCTTGTTGTGTCTGACAAGAATAATTACCATTACCTGTTGCCCTACAGCATACTCTTTAACTCGAGCATTCCTGTCATACCTGACCCTTTTCTGCTGCTGGACTTCTGCCAAGTTCTCCTGGGTCAATCCCATGAGTTCCCTGAGCCTTATCCTGAGATTTAAGATATATGCCACAACAGACTCCTTGTGGTTTTTACACTCACTATCCCACTCATCATGAATCAAATCTAGAGGTCCCCTCACCCTATGCCCTTAGAGCAACTCAAAAGGTGAACTTGAGGTACTCAGAGGCCCCACAATATCCATAGCTACCTTCTAAAATGGCTCCTGAATCACAGGTAAAGGCATCAAAGAAGCCTTGACCTTGTCTTCTGCCTTGCCTACTTTTTGGCACTGCTCACAGGTCCTGCAGTACCCTGTTACATCCCTGTAAATCTCAGGTCAATAAAAGTTCTGCATAATACGTCTCTTTGACGCTTTATGCCCATATGACCTACAAAGGGAATGTCATGGGCTATGGTTAGAAGTGCCAGATGGTAGGCTCTGGGCACTACCAATTGCTTTATTCTCTAACCCTCTAGCCCTCTCTCAGGGGTCCACTCTCTGTATAGTAACCCTTTGTCCCAGTATAAAGATTCCCCTTTTCCTTGACAATCAGGTGCCTCACTGACTACCTCGCTCAAGCCTTGTAATGTAGGGTCTGAGAGCTGAGCCTGTCTCAACTGTCTCTTTGCAACCCTTCCCGGCTCCCCTTCTATAGGAAGTCTGGTATTCGCTGATACTGATGCCTCACTATCAGCCTGGGTACAGCTACTCACCTCTGCCCTTGTAATTACTCTGTCCAAGAGAACATCAGTACCCACCAGCAGTTGTGGCTCACCTTCAGTCTCACTGCTGCAGGGTAGCTCCCTCTCTGAAATAACCACCACACCAGTCCTGGCTTCAAGTGTGCAATCTTTGTCTGGGTCCCCCCCAGTCTACCAGACCCACATTCTTGTCTACAAGCCTGACTGCATGTAACTGCATGGATACAAGGTACTGCATTATCAAAATCAAGCCTGACTTTTCTCGTAGGCAATCCTGCCCTTCTACTAAAGGTAGGAAGAGTGGCAAATGGGCTCCTCCTGCTAAGGCTTCTCATTTTTCAGTGACTCCAAAGTTTTCTTTTCCGACAAACCAGGTGCTGTATGACTCTCTGTCTTCCCAGATACACTCCTCTTCCTCTTTGCCTTTATCTTTCACTTCCTGTTTGGCTTCAGATCACTCAGGATTTTTGGTTTGTGTTGATTATTCATCAGGGGTACTTCATAGTATGGAAATCCCATCCTGCTATTATGGGCATTCATCAGCCTCCTCAGGAACAACTTCCATTTTCCCCAGAGGTTCTTCAAAATCTCTTGACTCAGGGTACTATTCAAGAGATGCCAGTGTCCCAAAGTGGGAAATGGTTGTATTCCAGACTGTTTCTAGTGCCCAGAAAAGAGGGCACCTGGAGACCTATTCTAAACTTCTCTCATCTAAACACTTTTCTAAAAGTGCCTTCATTTCAGATGTTGTCCCTTCAAATTCTGTTTCCTCTCTTGCTCTCTCTGGCCTATATGGTGCCCCTGGATCTCAAAGATGCTTATTTCCTTATTCTGATTCATCCTCTTTTAAATACGTTTTTGCACTTCTCTGTTGCTTCCTGGCATTTTCAGTTCTCTGTTTTGCCCTTTGGCCTTCCTACGGCCTCACAGGTGTTCACCAAATGCCTTGCTGCCATGATTGCGTTTTGCAGGCAATATTTTCCTTACATAGATGACCTGTTGATTCAGGCATCCTCTCCATAGACACTTTTGTGAAATCTTCATTTTGCTGTTTCCCTTCTTCATAGCCTGGGGTTTACTATAAATTTCAACAAGTCTTCTCTGACTCCTTCTCAGTAAAGGTCTTTCTGGGTTGCAGGATTCAGATGGTGCCAGTGCTTGCATCCCTGCCCCCTCCAAAGGCCTTAACTCTCATTATTTTAATATCTTCTTCCTCTGGCTTCCATTACTTCCAGGGAGTTTCATGGTATCCACTATTCTGATGCTCTTTCTGGCTAAACTTCATATAAGAAAGTTTCACTGGTTTCTGAAGTCAGTGTGGCTCCAACATGCACATACTATAGACGTTGTAGTTCCTCTTCTTCCTTCTCTCAGACAAGAAATTCACTGGTAGATTTAGCAGTTGTCTCTGAATCCAGGGATCCCTTTTCACCCCCCTTCCCTCTCAGGAATTGTTCACAGACAGTTCAGACATGGAATGTGGGGGTCACATTTGGATCCCTAAAAGTACATGGGGTGTGGTTGCCTCATCAGCAGGAGCACATCAATGTCAAAGAGATGAGAGCTCTTCTGCTGGCTCTTCAGGCCTATCATCCTCTTTTTCTGTTCTGGGCCTCTCAATTTTTCACAGACAATACCACAGTGATGTGGTATATTAAGAAATAGGGAGGAACAAGATCTTATCTTCATTGTCAGTTGGCACTTCTGGTATGGGATTTTGCTGTCAAGCATCAAGTGACTCTTCAGGCAGTTTATGTCCCTTCTGGTCAGAACTTTGTGACAGACGCTGTGAACAGGTTCTTAACTCAATCCCATGCATACCTCTCAACTGTATCAAATTTCAAGTGGTCCCCTTTATTCCCCGCTTTTATTTTGATTTTTTTTTCAGTAATTTCTCCAAAGAACAGACTGAGTAAATTTAGCAGAAGACTATTTTGTGTAATTGCTGGTTAGGGTTACACAGGCTCAAACCCTATACCTTGGGTACAAGGGACAAGAGCCTGAATTCTCTACCCATACCACCACTTGTGATTCAATGAGTCAAGTCCATAGCTCTTAACTATCCAAAGTTTCACAGAGTATCTGAAATGTTTGGCTCATACTTTTGGTCTATGTTTCTCTTAAAATTTGTGGTTTTCCTGGCAAATTAGTGAGGACTGAATTCACTGAATAATTATAGCTGTTTAAGTTTCAGTCTTCCTATCTTTCAGGAAACGTATGGTAACACCAAAACATTTTATTCTAACAACATTCTAAGATTATACAAGCAATGTTTAAAATGCGTCCCACTAACTAGTTTTGGGCCTTTGCCCCCCCCCCCCCAAAAAAAAAATAAATGTTGGCTTTTTCAAGATTTCTTGAGCTGCAAAGTTCTTCAGGGGACAAGAAGTTTAGTGCTGCTTATGGCAAGTCTGTTTGCATTGCTAGTAGCACAACAGGTAATGTACTCACTTTTGATGCAGAAGGCTGTGGGTTCTACTCCCACAGTATGTAGATGGATTGCTGCTACTGTATTGTGTTGCACTTTTAAAGGGGGTGGATGCTGCAGTCCTGAGAATGAACCCTTTGGGGGAGATACCTAGTAACTATGAACCTGTTATCAATTTGCCATCCATTCCTTATTGCAATATTACTAGTTTATAATTTTTGTTTAATGTAACATAGGCAATTTATTCCTCAAGGGCAACATGCACTTTATTTGTAGAAACAATGAATTATAAAGTTGTTTGCAAGCACCAACCTCTTCATTAGTTATAGAGCCCTTTAATGTGGAATTATTTAGATGACTTTTACTTCTGCAGAGATTGTGCATATTTTCTGATAATGGTGGACTGCAGACATTTGAGTAGACTTTTATGATGGAAATGTTCTGAACTGGGCAGTTTTGTTATTATTGGTTCATGCATTTTGTTTCATTGCTTTCTGGAAAAATGTTCAAAACAATAAATTTAAAACATGTTCTAATAAGTGTGCTGTATTATACAAGGAATACAATTTAATACAATCAGGAAGGTGTATCAAAGAACACATGATGTATGTTTTTTGTGCAAGGGGCCTATGATTTGAAAACAGCCCAAAGGTAGTCTTTATCCACCACTGGCCAGATGCATTTTCTTTGAATGTGGATTCCAGTGCTGTTTCAATGAATGTGAGTTTCAAGGGCAGAGAAGTTTTAATGTTAAGTCTATTTTCATTGTGAGACTGTGTGTATTAGTGTTTGTGCTAAATAATGTAAAATAAAAGTTTTAAATGAAATCCATATAATCATTGTAAAGTAAAGCACTATGTACATTATAGTGTTCATGATAAATGGGGTGAAATAACCAAGTAATTGGAATGGCTACAGGGGAGAGGGCTGTGTATGTGGGGGCCCATTCAACCATGATTTCTTGAGGAGAGTAAGGGCAGCAGACTCAAAGACAGCCCCGGGCAGCACAAACTCTAGCTGCACCACTGATCAGTAGGACTTGGAGAATGACTTTTGGAGGTCCTGGCAAACTATAATATTTTTTTGCTAAGATTAGAATATTAACAAAACTAGGAACCGTAACTAGTAAAATTGAAAGTAACAACACGCCACGAGTACAAAAGAAGGTTTAATGGACATCCAGATAGACAAAACTGAGCACTTTCACCCGCTCACATACGGGTTTCTTCAGAGTTAAATTAATTACAAAAAACAGCTGATTAATATAGTCTCAACAATTAATAAACTACAATGAAATTGATTGATACTTTGATTGAAATTAATTAATTAAATAAATTAAATTGAATTGAATTGTATTCTATTTCTTCTAAAGCAACCGGACATATTTAAAAACCAAACATTCAGTATTCACATAAAAAACTCCACTTTAAATGTAGTCACGTAAATAAATGATATACAATAATAATACATACAACAACTACTGTAGAACACTTATACATTGAATTAAATACTTGTAAACAATGAAATACTACTTATAACTACATATAAAAATGTATAATATAAATTCAATTGTGTAAATATCAGAACAAGTTTTATAGTGTATAAATAAATATAAATAAATATATGAGTAAAAAAATATATAAATATACATATTAACTTACTAATATAAATACCAATATTACTCCATACCCAAAAATTTTATTATCTTAATAAATATGTGTTTATGTATATATAAAATCTAATTTAAATACTATATGAATAACTTGTTTAAAATAATTATTAATACTACTTCCTATTAAATGTTATATGTATTTAATTTTAAATAACTAACTATTGAGATGTTTTCGTTGATACCTGGCTTACTACAGGTGTTTAACCTTAATTGCCAAAAACACTCTATGTACTCTAATAAAGCATTAATATCACCCTCTTTTTCCATATTTTGGGGGATCCTGTCAATAACAAAGAACAAAAACTTTTTAAAATCTTGACAATTTGAACTATGCATGTACAAAGAGTTAGTTTCTTTCTTGTTTTTAATTATTTTAAATAAGTTATTCATATAGTATTTAAATTAGATTTTATATATACATAAACACATATTTATTAAGATAATAAAATTTTTGGGTATGAAGTAATATTAGTATTTATATTAGTAAGTTAATATGTATATTTATATATTTTATTACTCATATATTTATTTATATTTATTTATACACTACAAAACTTGTTCTGATATTTACACAATTGAATTTATATTATATATTTTTATATGTAGTTATTAGTAGTATTTCATTGTTTACAAGTATTTAATTCAATGTATAAGTGTTCTACAGTAGTTGTTGTATGTATTATTATTGTATATCATTTATTTATGTGACTACATTTAAAGTGGAGTTTTTTTATGTGAATACTGAATGTTTGGTTTTTAAATATGTCCGGTTGCTTTAGAAGAAATAGAATACAATTCAATTCAATTTAATTTATTTAATTAATTAATTTCAATCAAAGTATCAATCAATTTCATTGTTGTTTATTAATTGTTGAGACTATATTAATCAGCTGTTTTTTGTAATTAATTTAACTCTGAAGAAACCCGTATGTGAGCGGGTGAAAGCGCTCAGTTTTGTCTATCTGGATGTCCATTAAACCTTCTTTTGTACTCATGGCGTGTTGTTACTTTCAAGATTAGAATATTGCCTACCATTAAATGCCCTACTTTTACCACAAAACCCACATACTTAAAGTCACCAAAAACAAAATCCTAAGGTTTATCATCTTCTCCCTTCCCAGTGAACATCATTGCTGCACATTTAAAAAAAAATGGTTACCGTTTACTGCAGGGTCTGGGGTCACATTTTGGTTGTCTGTTCTTCAGTTTGCATTTGAAAGTTGGTATCCCACAATTCCATTGGAGTGGGTGGGGTTACATAACTATATATGCAAATTTTATGTTAATCGACATACAGATTTGTACCTATTTTTCATGTTCCTTTGTCCAGATTTTTTGTGTTTCCTGGTTGAGAGGTATGGTCTCATGAATTGATGCTTCACAGGGATGTGTTTCTGGACATTATCCACCAGTGGGGTACTCCTCAATTGGATCTTTTTGCTTTCCCTCTGAGCAGACAACTTCCTTTGTTTTGTGCCAGAGTCCCAGATCTTCTGGTGAGGAAGGTGGAAGCCCTCTCATTTTCTTGGAAGGGGATGTTTCTTTATGCATTCTCTCTCCTTCCTCTCATTCCAAAAGTCTTGTTCAAGATTCATAAGATGCTCCCAAATTCTCGTTGGTGACTCCCTATTGGCTGCAACAGCACTGGTTCCCTCTACATCTGCATCTAGCCAGGGGCATTCATCACAAGTTACCTCACAGGGTGGCTCTAATCACACAAGACAAGGGATCACTCATCCATCTCCATCTGTCTATGCTTCAACTGACACTGTTGGTGATAGGATTTTGATTCCTCAGAGACAACTTTTTCTGAGGATGTGCTGCAAGTCCTGCAGGAGGCTAGGAAACCTACTACTAGGAAATCTTACTTATCCAAATGGAACAGTTTTTCTATTTGGTGTCTCTCTTGTAACCTGGACCCACTTACTGTGGATGTTCCTTTGGTTCTCTATTATTTGTGTGAGTTCCTTGATGATGGTTTGGCCTATACTTCTATTAAGGCCCACTTATCAGCTATCTCTGCTTGTCTGCCTTTTTTTCCTCCTTTAGCTTCTAGATTTCAGGTTAAACAATTTCTTAAAGGCATCCTTAATATTAGACCACCCAGAAAGCCTGTTCCTCCTCCCTGGGATATTAATTTTGCTTTGAAGAAGTTGACTCAGGCTCCTTTTGAGCCTGCTGATTCAGTTTCCTTGCTACATTTTTTTCCTGGATGACTGTTCTTTTGTTAGCTCTTACTTCTGCCAGACAGGTGTCTGAGTTGCAGGCTCTTATGAATTGTCCTCCTTTTTTTGGTTACTCATGAGGACAGGGTGCCCTTGCACAATAACCCTTCTTTTATGCCTAAGATGGTTAATGAGCTATCAGTGAATCAGTCTAATAATCTGCATACTTTTTTCGCCTGTCCACAATCTGACAGTGAGCGGGTGCTGCTTACTTTGGATGTGCATAGGGAAATTGGGGTTTTTGGATATGACTAAGGCTATTAGAAAATTTAATCAGTTATTTGTTTCTTTTCATCCTAGATCTTTGGTACTTTCTTCATCCAAGCAAATTATTTTTTCTTGGATATCTAAGTCTATTTCCTTTGTTACACTTTTCATGGCAACAGCATTCCTTATTCAGTTAAGGCTCATTCTACTAAAGTTGTGGCTTCTTTGGGTGTTTCTTCAAGGGCTTAGATACTAATTTTATTCTTGAGGCAGCTACCAGGACTTCTGTGCATACCTTTACCAAACACTACAAGTCGAATGGTATTTCTAGAACTAGGACTGGTTTTGCTAGTGTCATTCTTCATGCCTTTTTATGGGGCTGTCTGTGCCTTCCCCTCTCAAATTTCCCCTTGAGCTTTGGCACTCTCCCATCTGTAAAGAATACTGCAGCAGTGAATGTAAGGACATAGTACAGTTGTGTAAAAATCTTAACATAGAGGTAGATGGCTTTGCCTTCACTGCTGCAGTATTCGCTCCCTCCCTCCACCACCCTAGTCTTTTGCCTTCCTGGATGTAAAGGTTACCTCTTGGGTCTCTTGTACTGGGTTCCTACTGGGGCATTCAATTCTGATTATGGTAGGCCTAAACGTCACCTAATGCCCTACCCTATGCAAGGAGTGTTTTGCTGACACTCAGCATATCTTTTAAAAGCAACAAGTAGTCTTTGGTGGACTGGCAGGACATTCGGGCTTCCACGGCAGAGAATCCCATCTGTTAATAATACTGCAGCAATGAAGGCAAGGACATTTACCATTATGATCAGATTTTACACAGCTGTACTTTCTGAAACTAATTTAGGCCATCAGTAGAGAGCCATATATCAGACATATGTCATGTTGAGTAGAAGGAGGTTGTCCATCATTTCAAATAAATTTTTTAGGTCAGAGAATTTAGGAAAATTAACTTCCATGTTGCTTCAATATTACCATAGATGTTATATGTCACAGAATGAATTGCTGTAAGGGTGTTATAATTTGGGTGAAAGGCATGTTGTCTGTTAGTGAGAATTTTATAATGTATTCCAATAGCTGTCTGTAGAGAGCTATTGGACTACATTGGAGGAAATGACATTTCATTTACTGCAGTAATCTAAAACAGTTTCCCAAAACTAACTCACATACACAACACAACCTCATACCAGGATATCAGTTTCAAAATTAGAAAACATTTTTTTTCTCACCTTAGCAGAAGCACTCTGCAGCCAAAATTATTACTTTTGCTAAGTGTCAGAGTTTTTTTTAAGATGGCTTCTCACTGAGTTGGATAGTTTGACATCTCTTCTGCTTATTTTGTGTTTACACATCTTATTTTGCAGATTTTCCAGCTAAAAAGAGTTTTGCACATCTTTTGCTGCAGGTGTTTTCCTTACTAAGTTTTAACCTCTAGACAAAACTTTTTGTTAATCCGTGGATTTTGGTTTCTCTTTGTCATCCATATGCATAAGAGTAAAGATATATGCAATGTCTGAACAAATATAAACTCTTATCTTCCAAACTTTTTGTCTCCTACATTCACACGTGAAAAAAAACAGTTACGTCCCAATGGCTTCAAGTTGATATAAATGCTTTATCAGTTGAGTTGGAAAAGATTAAGCAATAAAAGTGTAAAATGGAGTATCTGGTACGCCAGTACAGGACCGTAAGAGCACTGTCTCTATGTTACAAGAAGCCCTTGTCAAACTTCTTAATGAGTCATTGTAGATCAGAAAATGCTCTATCTCCTTCACAAAAAGAATTTATGAAGTTGAGGAACATATTTTTGTCTTTAAAGACTGGTTGAACACATGTGAACCTGGGTATTTAAAATGGCTGAATATAGCAAGAGTTATAAGCAGGTAGCTTAGTAATGGAATGAAGCACTTAGGTGGGGCACATGCAGGTGTTACAAAAATAATAGTTTAGAAGGATTTAAATTCCAATTTATCTTTGGAAGTGTTAACTTCATGCGAGAGCTTATTTCACATTTTACTAACTGAGCTGGAAATAAAATGAATCCCCAAACTTAATGAGCATCATGAATATGTACCTGCTACCAAGTAAATTGTCTAATAGTCCTTAGTGAGAGGATGATGTTCGCAGAGTTAAAATAAATTTGTTATGCAAACAGCATTCAAGAATTTCGATCAGACTGTAACATAGCAATAATTTTCTATTGGGAAATTCAGCATAAATATATTCAAACAGGCCTAGAAGGGCTATGCTG
This sequence comes from Protopterus annectens, assembly GCF_019279795.1. NCBI lineage: Eukaryota > Metazoa > Chordata > Ceratodontiformes > Protopteridae > Protopterus > Protopterus annectens. The sequence continues at coordinate 176,845,534 of NC_056726.1, forward strand.
GTGCTGTGACTGATTCTGAAGCCTCACTAAGTGTGTGCTAGCAGATTTTATTTTTTGGAAGTACTCTGTAAGTTGTAGATGCATTTTCACATCATTTTTAAACGGAACAGAGTAAAACAACTGAACTCGGGGTAAATCATGGGGTGTTAGTGCAAAAGGGATGTCTGAATTATTTTACTCAGTTTTGGTAATTGAAATTTTTCAAAGGAGATCTTCACTGTGTAGATCTTATAGATTATATATTTTCAAGTGGAGTTTCTGGATATTATCAACATTTTATCAACATGTTGTCCATATTCTATGTATTTTTAACTATTTACTGTTCATACTTGTTATAAAATTGTCTTCTTGGAATGTGTCCAACACATTGGCAAATGGAGACTATTTTACTACATTTTTTTAAAATACTTTTTTGTAAATGGGTCTTCAGGAAATATGTATGTTAAATGATCAATCGGATAATATTCATGAAAAAGCATTAAGCTAATAATGGCAACTGGTCTGTCTCAGTTTGGTTCTGGTGTTGCAGTTTTAATGAAGAGTCTCTAGCACTGCTGTAAGTACCTTTAAGGTATTTTCTATTACTTAATTTCTCTTCCAGCCCAAAAGCATCTTTCCATGTTGATCAGTTGAAAATAATCCCCACAGGGATTAGTTAAACTTTTTGATGAATCTTATTTTGTTCATAAAGTTTTATCAAAATCGGTGGTAGCTACTGTTTATACCTAGAATGTATTAGCTGATCTTGGTAAAGACAAGGAAGCCAGTTAGAATACTCAACATTTATTAGAAATTGAAGCAATATTGGACTTCATACAATCCTTCAATCTGTTAGACTCTCAAAGACTACTAACTCTTCTAAGAGAGAGAGAGAGAATTAATTTCCTTTTTCCCCTCTTGGTAATTTTTTTTTCTAATTTCTCATTAATTAATTAATGCTGTCTCAAATGCCATACATGATGTTAACTTTATGTATGGTCCTGGTATTTTGTGTTCAGACTTTCATAATAGTCATGCTAACTTATTTGCTTCCCTATGAGAGATCCCATTGTGATGCCGTCATATCACAAATGCTCAGTCCTGCAATACTGAAAACAATGGAGCAGCTTGACATAATTGATTTTTGCAGAAAATCCCCCCCCCCGCAGTATTCCTCACATGGATGGAAGTCTCCTGTACCTCCTAAACATATATATATACACACACACACACACACACACACACACACACACACACACACACACACACACACACACACATATATATATACATACAAATCTGCAAACACAATATCGAGGAAGAGAAAAAAGTTTCTAAGACAGTGTACAGTGGTCTCAAGCAATCACTTCTTTAACAGGAACAAGCAAGGGACTTCCAAGATTCCATGTTATAAGGACACATGGTTAAGCCAAGCTATTTCTATTGAGGTTAAGTCCAAATGTTGTGGAAGATGCAGAGATAATCTGCTTTATTAATTATTAACTAGATGAATTACTTCATTATGACTGATTAACTTTCTGTTAAACCTAAAATAAAATGGACTTCTTTTAAAGTACAGCTTAATTTCTTAAAAAAAAATATTCAGAATTTTATAGAATAAATCTTTAAGACAACCATGTATGGGCACTGAAATTCTTCAGAATTTTAGAGAAGAAATCTTTATGAGACCACATAATGGCACTGAGAAGCTTCAAATTTTTAGAGAAGGAATCTTTAATAGACCACATAAGGACACTGAGAAGTTTCAGTGTAGGAGTTTTTCTAATAAGAGTCATAAAGAACTTCAAGCGTTGAGAAACAGGCTCACTCTTTGTCTTAAATCATAAGCATCATGGCTATTTGTCAAGACTCATGAAACTTGAAATGCCTACTAGCCATGCTATATCTTTAATTTAAACATTTTAAATACTTCAACAACACTTTCTGATTTTTTTTTTCAGATTTATTCTTAGTGGCATATTTATAGCCTTCTACTTACACAGATAAATCCCCTATTTACATTTTTTGACTGAACCATTGACGTGGGAAGCAAGAATATGCTGGAATAGGGTAAATGTTTCACTGACACATGATTAACTATAGGCAAAGTTAAATATCATTTTAAGCCTCCTGTTCAGTTCTATAGCACTGAGGAATAAAGCCCTGACTCTGACCCAAATTATCCAAGTATGATAAGTGGCTCAGGTGTTGAGCAGGGGATTATGGGAGTGAGTAGCTGATGTCAACTTATCAATTTGGGGAAGGAGCAGTGGGACACTTGAATACCCAACACCATCAAATAGAGGCTTGCTAGTGGTAAAGTCACAGCCAACAATCTGGAATATGGGCATAGCATTCTTAAGCCATGCTGACAGTTCTTTTTCTGTGTACATATGGGAACATAAATTCAAAGGGACTGTAAGACACAGGAAACCTCCAGAGCCTGTACCCAACCCACTTTGGTTTCAACAAGGGCAGGTCATGCTTACTCAACCTAGTGGACTTCTTTGAGGAGGTGACCAATGCAATAGATGATGGCAAAAGGGTTCACACTGCCTACCTTGACCTGGCCAAGGCATTTGACACAATATCCCACTCAGACATTGTTAACAAACTTAAGAGGTTAGCCACAAACCCTTATGTAACCCAGTGGATAGCCAGCTGGGTCATTCACATGACCCAGGAAGTTAGAACTGTGGAGTCCACCTCTACAAAGAGGCCAGTTGCAGGTGGAGCCCCTTAGGGATTGGCTCTAGGATCGCTCATTTTTGGCATTTACTTCTCTGAACTCAAGGCCAATGTCAATGGCCTCTGACTGACTAAATTTGCAGATGATTGCAAATTGGAAGCTTTCATTCAATTGTCACTGACACAAATGTTCTCCAGGAAGGGTTGAAACAGGCAAACAACTGGTGTCAGAGCCATGGACTAAAGATAATTGCCAAGAAATGCATTATAGTATCCTTCAGGAAGTCATCCACCCTGGTAAATATCATATTGCCAAAACACCTCTAAGAATTGACTCAGTAGTCAGGGTGTTGAGGACACACATTGACAGTAATCGAGCCTTTGACCATCATGTGTCTACAGTAGTGAGAAAATCGTTCTATTTTGTGGAACTTATAAACAAAGGTATGGCATCTAGCTCCAAGTAAGTCATTGTTCCACTGTATTCAGCATTCATCAGACCTATCACTGAGTGCAATACTTTCTTTGGTATGTACCCAACCAGGCATATCCAACAACTGGCATGTCCAAAGAGGTTCCCAACTAAAAGAATATAGGATGTAACATTTCCTTTGCAGGCCACCTCAAAGCTATATCCCCATATTCTGCCTCCTACAGGCTGTTGAAGGGAAATCTATGTCTGGCATACAAGGAATTATCAGATCCCACTTGGATGGACCTCCTGCATATCCACAAAACAAACAGCCCCAGAATTACCTGTTCTAAAGACTTAAACATTGCCATTAATATAAATAGGACCTGCTGGAGAGACAGGGATGTATCCTAAAGACTACCCCTTCTGTGAAACAGGATCACCTTCCATGTGAAGCAAAGTTCCTCCCTAACCCAATTCAAGTGTTACTTTGACAGTTGGATTGGGAGCAGGTAATTCATCCATGGTTTGGCACCTGTCTGTAATGGACACATGCAGCCTGTAAATGGTTCATCTCCCATCCCCCTGCTTGTAAATGTTTCACCTCCCAACCCCTTGCTTACACTTATCAAGGGTAACAGAACTTGTCTGAGATGTGGGATGCATGGCTATGCTTAAAAAGGCCCTTGTGGTTGTTAGCCTGGTAATCACCTATGAACCTATAAACCTAAGACACCCGTTTCATGATGACAGTGCTCATGTTATACCAGGAGGAGTGGTTAGGGATGCACATAAAATTTCCACATTGCCTGCATTCAGCACAACATGGGCTGGTAAGAATAAAAGGGTGGCATGTAGTGTTTCTCCCTTGGGACAGTTAGGGCCCATTCAGAGAAATAGATAGTCCCAGTCTAGGATGAGGAAACCAGACCCTTGGGCCATTGGCACAAAGAGATTCTGCCTCAATAGCAAGTGGATGATAGAATGCAGGTAGGGGTACAACCTCCTCCACAGCTATTTCGATCACAGCCGACCTAAGCTGGTTTTCACTCAATACAGAAAGGGCAACCCTGCATTCGAGAATGAATGGGCTAAAATACCAAAGGGGGGTGGTGTGTAATATAATTTCTAATAAAAATAATTGAATGTCTCAGAATTATCTATTTTTCATTAAAATAAACAATTTTTCAGATCACTTATATCTCCTGTCACAAATTAACCACTATAGGATTCTTTCAGTGAATATTGAATGTTCTAAGGTTACTAATTGTAAACTCAACATAAATAAATCTCAGTTTTCTTTTTCTTAAAATTATTCAGACATTAGAGTTTTTAGATCTCTTGCTAATCATAGCTATATCTTCTTTTAAATAGCTTGGCATCTCTTTATCAAATAATCTTAAGCTTGTTCATAAAAATATGAAATCAATATATTCATGATGACAGTAACGTTTTTTTTTTACTTTTTTCTCTAAATCTTCTATGTTTAAGGCAAAAATATGTTCATGACTTTTTATATTAGCTTGCTTCACCACCTAATTCATTAATCATTCTACAATCTCTCCATTCTGATTTCTCTGAAAAAAATAAATATATATATATATATATATATATATATATATATATATATATATATATATATATATATATATATATATATATATATATATGGGTCTTACTTTGTCTCAGTGAATCATTTCACTGAATTTCATTTCACCCAGACCACTTCACTAAAAACTCAAATCAGTGAAAACTCATTTCACTAAACTGCAGTTAGTATATAGGGCGCTGTGTAGAGTATTGTAAAACAAGTAAAAGTTATATGCCCTTTCCCCGACTGAAGTGTGATCCTGGAGTTAGTATATATAGTTAAAGGGGTTGTGGGGGGACAGCTCCTCAAATTGAGGGGTGTGGGGGCGTAGGCCCCCACTTAGTTTGAGTACATATTGTCTTCTGGAGACAGCCATTGGTGTTGTAACTATGCATGTCTATTGTTTAAAATGTATTGTTTTGAAGTAACTATATAACTAACTAACTAACTATATGCACTAACTCCAGGATCGCACTACAGTGGAGAAAAGGGCATATACCTTTTACTTGCCTTACAGTACTCTACACAGTGCCATATATACTAACTGCAGTTCAATGAAATGAGATTTAGTGAAATGAGTTTTCAGTAATTTGCATTTTCATCGCTGTGGTCAGGGTGAAATGAAATTCAATGAAATGAGATTCAACAAAACAAAGTAGACCCATATATATATATCTATCTATATATATATATATATATATATATATATATATATATATATATATATATATATATATATATATATATATATATATATATATATATATATATGTGTGTGTGTGTGTGTGTGTGTGTGTGTGTGTGTGTTAGCCTTCAAAAGTATCATAGGGGCCTTAAACTTTCTACATTTTAATATATTATATCATTTTAATGACCATTCTAAATGTCTTCAGACTCATATGGTAGATAATCTTGCACACATGGATTTGTATATAGGCCACATTGTAAAATTGTGATGGTATCTCACCATTTATGTTGGCTTTGTCTTCAGAGGCAAACTAAACAGATGAATATTAGCAGCAAAGTTAAACAAATAGCAATGAGCTTTTAAACTCTTTTTCAGTCATTAACAGCTGTTTTGCATTTTTCTTGTACCCCAACCTTCTGCTTTCAGCCCAAATACTCTTCTGAGTAACTGTATGAAGAAGTTGGTGCAGATTCTTGTCTTCGGCTTTTTGACATCTGCAGTCATCTGATTTTTCTGGTCACTCTTTGGGTATAATGGAGTTTCTTCTTAGTTTATTATTCAGAATAAATACATTTTATGTAGCAATTGCAGAATATTGCACTTAAAGTGCCAAATTATTTGTAAAATCCATCTATTCAATTTATTTGGAGTGTCTTTTACCTGATGCATAAAAGCTATAATTTGATGAAGACAACAGTACTTCTTGAATATTAAAATAATAATGATGAAAACCTGCTGTGTAGAGCACCACGGAGAACTGGAATATGAAGTATGTAGCACGTATATGCAAACTTAAGTTCATAAAACACCACAGTTCATGTGTCCGATGTAACAAGCAAACCAGAAAGGTCTATTCAGACCCAAAATCTTTCAGTAGGATTAAACCACAATTCAGGCAGTCAAAAAACAAAAGTTCAGTCTGTTCAGACCAAATATAGCAAGATATTTCAATATTCTTCAAATAAAACTGCAGAGAGAATGTAATCCAGAATAAAGAACTGTTTTAATTCAAAACACGGTGAGCGCTTTCGCTAACAAGCTTTTTCAAACCAGTACAACACCTACTGGAATACAACAATTTATATATTGGCACTAATTGAACAATTACAATTAGCTCAAATAATTACATTGCTTAAAGCCATATAGCATGTGAATGAAAGCAAACAAGCAAGTTATTAAAACTTAATGTTATAAAAAGATTTGAAAAACTAGAACCAACATGATAAACTGATTAAAATATTTCAGAGTATTTTAAAAACAGATAAATATATTTATTATGTTTTGTTAAAAACTTTTAACATCTTTTGTTCTTCAGTACAGGTTTTAATGGAATTCTGTCATTTAAACCTGGGGGGATGTGTGCTCTAGTTTTAATTATCCACTCAGTCTCTGCTGATTCTGTGATATTTCTAACATCCCCCCTCCTATCATTCTCATAAATTACCTGTAAAATGGAAAATGTGAATGTGTGAGAGTGGTCAGTGTGTAAAATATGTTTAGATAACGCATTCAACTCAGATTTTATGCGTATTTGATAAAGATGTTCCCTGATGCGTTCTTTTAACATCCTATCTGTTTTCCCAATATAAAAGGACAAACATGATGAACATCTAGCCATATAGACCACATGCTTGGTTTCACAATTAGCATTCACTCTTATATTAAAAATCTCTGCTGTAACAGGATGTATAAAAATATTCATATCACATAAATAAGTGCAATAATTGCATTTATTACATGGTTTCACACCACAACTCTCTAATTGACCATCATATTTAGAGTGGTCACTACAACATAACATTTTATATAAGTTATTTGCATTTTTATAAGCAAACTGTGGATTAGAGTCTAAAAATGTAGAAATTTCAGGGTCCAACAGTAAAATGTCCCAATACTTATGAATTGCTCCCTTAATATAACCTATATCTTTAGTGTATTTTATTGCAAACCTAATTTTAGTATTGCCCACACTAGCTACATTGGTGGCTGTTCCATATTCAACTATGCCCTGTTGTGAGAATATAGGACATGCACTATTGTTTCGAAGATCTTTAACGTCACTAAAAACAGTATCTATTTCTGTGGGCTTATATTTCCTTTCTAAAAATTTATTCCGTAAATCTGTTAATTCATCATCAAATTTCTGCCCACAGGGATTTAATCTGGACATTCTCATACCTTGTCCTTTAAGGACATTTTTAAAAACATGGGAGGGATGCATACTTTCTCTGTAGAGAAGAGTATTTCTATGACATTGCTTACGATGTACACCAGTATTAAAATGACCATCATCCAAGCGCCATATATTAACGTCTAAGAAGGATATCTCAGTGGCTGAATAATTCATGGTAAACTTAAGAAATGAGGTTAACTCATTAACCTGCTGCTCAAAAATCAACAAATCCTGTTTATTTCCATGCCATAGAAAAAACAAATCATCTACGAAACGTTTGTAGAATATAACATGATTTCTATACAATTCCAACATAAATAATTTGTCTTCCTCCCAAAATGCCATTACCAGGTTGGCGTAGCTATTGGCACATGGAGTGCCCATAGCTACGCCATCCTTTTGTAAAAAGAAGTCATGATTATACAAAAAAATGTTGCTTTCTAAAACTATCTCCAGCAACGTACATAAAAAATCAATTCTAATGGGTGTTAAGTTGGTATGTAAATTCAAATATTTCTGAACGAAAGAAAGTCCTGCATCATTTGGTATATTCGTGAATAAAGAATTCACGTCCATGGTAACAAGGTAAAGATCAGATTTATTAATATGTGGTTGTATAGCTTGATAGAAATCCAATAAAAATTGTTTGGAGTCTTTAAGAATAATAGCATTATTATTTATATATGGCCTTAACATCTTCTCTACATAACATGAAATGTTCTCCGTTACCCATCCCCGACCCGAAACAATGGGTCTCATAGGAGGGTTTGAAGGATTTTTATGAATTTTGGGTAGTCCCCTTATAATTGGTACAGTGGGTTCTTCTATTATCAAATAGTTATATAACTGATAGTTCATAATACCTAGCTTATACATATCACTTAAATTGTTGTATACCCTTGAAACTGTAACTTGAACATCATCAGATACCAATGGCTTATAATATTTGGTGTCCGATAACATATTCATCATTCTATTATTATAATCTGCACTGTCAAATACAACAACAGGGCCACCTTTATCAGCTGGTCTTATGGAAATATTTTTGTCCTGTATTAGATTTCTTAAAGACTTCCTTTGTTTAAAATTCAGATTGTCCTTCGTAAACAACTGTTTACTGTCATGTATATTATAGAGTTCCTTCTCAACTGCCTTGCTAAAAACTTCTATCGTTGGATTTAAATTAGGTATAAACAAACTGGGTTTCTTAAAGTTATCAAAATTAACAGAATTTTCTTGATTCGAAAACATAACTTTAAGTTGTAAGTTTCTTGTAAACATTCTTAAATCTATAATAGTATCAGTGATACAACTTCTCTTAGATGGAACAAATGACATGCCTTTATTAAGGACTTCCAACTCATATCTATCTAAAGGTCTGTGTGACATATTGTAAACTAACCCAACTTCTGCCACATCTTTTTCAATGTTGGTTCCCTGATGTCGTTGTTGGGGGCCTTTCGCTTTTGTCTGCCCCTGCTCATTGAGCGATTCCTGCCCTTCTGGAAGTTGTCCGCTATGGGGAAAGGGTGTGTAAGTTCACCTTGTGAATTACTAAGTGAATTCCGTATTTTACTACGTACCACTTGTAATGGATTCACTAAATTAATAGATACACTATTGTCATTTAGTGTTTTTGGGTTACTCGGTACAGAATCACTAGCAGTTCCCACAGATGTGGTATTAGTGTTCCCATCCATCTCATTAATACCTGTTGTTCCGGCTACAGAATTGTTGTTAACTAGAGCAGTGTTCTGTATATTATTAGTCAACAAAACTTCATTTCCACAGTTAACTACAGAAGCTACATTTGTATCAAGTATATCATTAACAGTCACAGAGCTATTACTAATATTATCGTGACTTTCAGAATTGGCGTTATACCTAGGCCAGGTAAAGACCTGGCCGTTTGAAAAGTCATGATTATCTCTAACTAATTTGTGTTTTTTCTGTTCATATAAACGTTTCTCATACAATAATACATTGTCCATAATACGATCAATCTTAGCATTTAATAACTGTTCATTAAATCTCTCATATAGCTCAGTCTGTCTTTTTAAAATAGACTCACATAACATAGATTCTTCAGGTGAAAAAAACTCATTCATGAGCTTCATGTAATTCAAGCTCACCTCTATGTTCAACTGTTGCCAACGCCGTAACAGTTCAGGGTACGTATCTCTTGTCGTCGGCATCTTCAAGACTCTGAGCCCACGTGGAATTATTCTTTTACTGATACAAATTTCAAAATGAAAGCGTTGCATCTGCAACCGCTTGAGCTTAAGTAATTCAAACTCTAACGTGTTAAGTTCCGTATTTAGTTTATTTGTATCCTCACTAGTGAGGGCATGTGAAATATCAGAAGTAGTAAAGTTGCAGTCAAACAGTGGATTGGAGCTGCTATCAATGCAGCGTTGTAGTCGTTCATGTAACGACCGCTTACTTGAAACCTTAGCTGGATTGCAAGGAAGTTCCAAACTTGCGTCATTTCCGTTTGAAGCCGGTTCAGCCATGGTCCCTCCGAGGAAAACGAAAACCAAGTAGGAAATGAAAATAAATAACAAAAGTTTCCACAGTAGGGACTGCGCTATGAGCAGGTAGCTGAAGAACAATATGAAAATAATGATGAAAACCTGCTGTGTAGCGCACCATGGAGAACTGGAATATGAAGTATGTGGCACGTATATGCAAACTTAAGTTCATAAAACACCACAGTTCATGTGTCCGATGTAACAAGCAAACCAGAAAGGTCTATTCAGACCCAAAATCTTTCAGTAGGATTAAACCACAATTCAGGCAGTCAAAAAACAAAAGTTCAGTCTGTTCAGACCAAATATAGCAAGATATTTCAATATTCTTCAAATAAAACTGCAGAGAGAATGTAATCCAGAATAAAGAACTGTTTTAATTCAAAACACGGTGAGCGCTTTCGCTAACAAGCTTTTTCAAACCAGTACAAAACCTACTGGAATACAACAATTTATATATTGGCACTAATTGAACAATTAGTTAGCTCAAATAATTACATTGCTTAAAGCCATACAGCATGTGAATGAAAGCAAACAAGCAAGTTATTAAAACTTAATGTTATAAAAAGATTTGAAAAACTAGAACCAACATGATAAACTGATTAAAATATTTCAGAGTATTTTAAAAACAGATAAATATATTTATTATGTTTTGTTAAAAATAATTTAATGTCTCAGAATTATCTATTTTTCATTAAAATAAACAATTTTTCAGATCACTTATATCTCCTGTCACAAATTAACCACTATAGGATTCTTTCAGTGAATATTGAATGTTCTAAGGTTACTAATTGTAAACTCAACATAAATAAATCTCAGTTTTCTTTTTCTTAAAATTATTCAGACATTAGAGTTTTTAGATCTCTTGCTAATCATAGCTATATCTTCTTTTAAATAGCTTGGCATCTTTTTATCAAATAATCTTAAGCTTGTTCATAAAAATATGAAATCAATATATTCATGATGACAGTAACGTTTTTTTTTACTTTTTTCTCTAAATCTTCTATGTTTAAGGCAAAAATATGTTCATGACTTTTTATATTAGCTTGCTTCACCACCTAATTCATTAATCATTCTACAATCTCTCCATTCTGATTTCTCTGAAAAAAAAAAAAAATATATATATATATATATATATATATATATATATATATATATATATGGGTCTTACTTTGTCTCAGTGAATCATTTCACTGAATTTCATTTCACCCAGACCACTTCACTAAAAACTCAAATCAGTGAAAACTCATTTCACTAAACTGCAGTTAGTATATAGGGCACTGTGTAGAGTATTGTAAAACAAGTAAAAGTTATATGCCCTTTCCCCGACTGAAGTGTGATCCTGGAGTTAGTATATATAGTTAAAGGGGGTTGTGGGGGGACAGCTCCTCAAATTGAGGGGTGTGGGGGCGTAGGCCCCCACTTAGTTTGAGTACATATTGTCTTCTGGAGACAGCCATTGGTGTTGTAACTATGCATGTCTATTGTTTAAAATGTATTGTTTTGAAGTAACTATATAACTAACTAACTAACTATATATACTAACTCCAGGATCGCACTACAGTGGAGAAAAGGGCATATACCTTTTACTTGCCTTACTGTACTCTACACAGTGCCATATATACTAACTGCAGTTCAGTGAAATGAGATTTAGTGAAATGAGTTTTCAGTAATTTGCATTTTCATCGCTGTGGTCAGGGTGAAATGAAATTCAATGAAATGAGATTCAACAAAACAAAGTGGACCCATATATATATCTATCTATCTATATATATATATATATATATATATATATATATATATATACACATACATTTATATATACATATATATATATATATATATATATATATATATATATATGTGTGTGTGTGTGTGTGTGTGTGTGTGTGTGTGTGTGTGTGTGTGTGTGTGTGTGTGTGTGTGTGTTAGCCTTCAAATGTATCATAGGGGCCTTAAACTTTCTACATTTTAATATATTATATCATTTTAATGACCATTCTAAATGTCTTCAGACTCATATGGTAGATAATCTTGCACACATGGATTTGTATATAGGCCACACTGTAAAATTGTGATGGTATCTCACAATTTATGTTGGCTTTGTCTTCAGAGGCAAACTAAACAGATGAATATTAGCAGCAAAGTTAAACAAATAGCAATGAGCTTTTAAACTCTTTTTCAGTCATTAACAGCTGTTTTGCATTTTTCTTGTACCCCAACCTTCTGCTTTCAGCCCAAATACTCTTCTGAGTAACTGTATGAAGAAGTTGGTGCAGATTCTTGTCTTCGGCTTTTTGACATCTGCAGTCATCTGATTTTTCTGGTCACTCTTTGGGTATAATGGAGTTTCTTCTTAGTTTATTATTCAGAATAAATACATTTTATGTAGCAATTGCAGAATATTGCACTTAAAGTGCCAAATTATTTGTAAAATCCATCTATTCATTTTATTTGGAGTGTCTTTTACCTGATACATAAAAGCTATAATTTGATGAAGACAACAGTACTTCTTGAATATTGTTTAAGCATTTCTGGATGTCTTTGAGCTTGCCCGTGGGTTGAAAAATGTGACTGAGTGTTATTAATTTTGTAAATGACTTTCAGACCTGCGAAGACTGCTTGCTGTACTTTACTAGTAATATTCTTATGATTACGTTTTTATCTTCTTTCATACAAATTGGTCTATAAAAATCTACAAATCCCCTAGAACAAGATTGCAAACTAAAGATTAAATCATCTAAAATTATCAATTTCTTTATTATTCTTCTATTTTTGAGTTTTTAATTTGTCATTTCCTTCAAATGATATTCTAATTGTTATAATTAATTGTGTGTTTTTGTTGTCTGCATTTTACTCTACTGTTTTGTAAATCTTATAATAAAGAGATTTTTAAAGTGTCAAAAAGAGATTTGGTAAACCTTGTGGTAACATATTCTCTTACTATTTAGCAATATATTCTTCTTGGAAATGTAAAAATAAAGGACAGTTCAGGAAAGTTATGTAGAAGGTTGCCACTATGTCCTGAATATCAAATGTATGGTCCCAGATAGATCCTGCATGAATAAATAATTAATTAGGATGGTGTTTTTGCAGAGTACAGTCTTGCAAACTTGAAATTGAACCCCAGCAACTAGCCATTGCACTGACATCAGATGTGGTGGGATGTGGTGGGTTGGGGCATAACTTTCAACTGTACAAATTTTCACAGAATGTCCAGATTTTTGTCTCATATTTTGGGTCCATTTTTCATAAAGTTGTGGTTTTCTCGCATATTATTGGCAAATCATTAAAGACTGAAGTCAGAAAATAATGACATATGTTTGAGTTTCAGAGTTCATAACCTTCAGAAAATTCATGCTAATGTAAAATCTGTTATTCTATTAACTTTCTACGTTTGTAAGAGCAATATTTAAAAATTGCCCCTATTTTGGACCTTTGTCGCCCCATTATTTATGGCTTTGTCCAGATTTCTTGCTCTAAGAGGTTGAGAGGTATGGGTTGGGGTGCATGGTTAATAAATACATAAAAGTACAAAAAATATTACACTAGCATCCTATTGTCAGATTGAAACATATATGTAACTCTGCATTGCAGCTTTCAATTCATTTTTTACATATACTTTTGAAAACTTAAGAACGAATATTTGTCATATTAGACAATAACATTGTCACTCATTTCCATCATTTTGCATATGTCTGTATAATCCTAGCAAATTAATATCCCATGCTTTGAAAGTTGTTCAAAGTGCACTTGAAGAGGCAACTCATGGTTTAATATACAGTTAAGTGATAAGTTTAAGCTGCCATATATACATAAACATCTTTAAATCATATTTCCAAGGAATACTGGATTTAAATTTTTAGAAAAACAATATAAAATGAATATAAGCAAGTATATTTTTAATATGGACTCTAGCATAAAAATAACAATTGAAGGGCTCTTGGATCATGTGGCCCAGGCAGATATGACCCTAGCCCTGAGTAGCATCCTGCCTTCGCCCAGAATGATACCACAATATAAGGACAAAATGATTGACTTCAACAATTGGCTAAGCTTCTGGTGTCATTCAAAGGGGATCCAGTATCTGTCTGCCTGGGAAGACATGATCGACAGACCACGATGCTTTGCCAGAGATGGTCTGCACCTGTCGCCCCTGGGATTCAGGTTACTGGCAAAGGCTCTTGCCACCCCTATGGACAAAACCACCACCGTAACATGTACAAGCATGCAAAATCTGAAGGTAATGCTACTCAATGCTAGAAGTCTAAACCTCAAAATGCACTCTCTCGAGGCACTCCTAAAAATGGAGAACATCGATATCTGTGCAGTAACTGAGACCTGGTTCAAGCTCCAGAGAGCACTCCTGCAATACCAGGCTACAACTCTTACCACACTTTTCGGCCACCAAATCAGGATCTAAACACTAAAGGTGGAGGAGTGTCCATATTCACGAGGGATATTCACACTACTAGGTTAGTTGCCCAACACAATGCATCTGAAATTCTCCAGGTGCAACTAACACTAGGTAAGACTGCAATCCAAATTGTAGCTTTCTACAGATTCCCCACCATGCCCCAAGATTCTCATTACACCTTTCTAAACATACTGGAAAATATTAATATACAGCCAAACACCCTAATACTGGGTGATTTCAACTACCCTGCCATTAACTAGGAAAACTACTCATGTACCAACACCTTTGCCCAACGGTTCTTGGAATTCATAAATTCCAATGTCCTGGATCAACTAATCCATAGTCCCACCAGGGGCTCCAATATCCTAGACCTGGTAATTACCAACATAGGAAATCGATGCTCCAAACCTATGGTCACCACCTCATTGGTCAGATCTGGCCATAAGCTAATCACCTTTAATATCCACATCCCACCCCCACCCCAAGTAAGGAAACCTCCATAAAAAACTTCTCCAAAGCCAACTTCATGCCACTCAAGTCAGACGTTACAAACTTCATGACACCCATGCAGACAGGAACTGAAAGTTCGACTGCTGAGTCCTGCACTAAGGCAGTGTACAAGCACATCCACTCATGCATGAATCGTGCCATCCCAAATAGAACCAAGATGCTCTCCTCCAAAAAAAGGAAGACAATCTGGTGGTCCCCTGCCATAAACAAACTTTACAACAAAAGGAAGAAACTGTTGCAGAAAAGAGGAAAAATACCAGGATGCAAAAAACTCCCTTACCAGCCTCAGTAAGAAGCTAAGATCCCTCATAAAATCCTCCAAAGCTAGTTACGAAAATAAAATTGCCAAAGATTCCAAAGTCAACCACAAGGCATTCTATATCTATGTCAAGAATCTAAATGACAATGCTCAGATCTACTCTGAGCTACAACAGAATGGCATTAAATATACTGATCCCAAGGATATTGCCAATATCCTGGCAGATCGATTCAGTGCCAACTTCACCCCCCTCTCACCCCCTAAATGGCCCATCTCAATACCGGAAGATTGCCAAATTCCAGTAATAACGACCACACAGGTAAAAAATGCACTCTCCAAAGCTAAGAATACAACATCCATGGGACCAGATGACATCCCGGGCTGTGTACTACATGAACTACAAAATGAACTGGCACCTCACTTAAGTGTCATGTTTAATCATCCCCTCACTCAGGCTTCATGCCCACTGAGTGGCGCACAGCTACAGTTATCCCATTCCACAAGGGGGGATCCACCTTGGATCCTGGGAACTACTGCCCCATCAGTCTGACAAGCCTGATCTGCAAGGCCATGGAACTTATAAACAAAGACATTGACAACCTTAAAACACTGGACCCCACCCAGTTTGAGTTTGTGAAGGGCCGATCTTGTCTCCTGAACCTGATTGACTTCTTCGAATCAGTCTCCAGAGCCGTGAACGAGGGTAAGGTAGTCCACACAGCCTATCTGGACCTCGCCAAGGCCTTTGACACCATCCCCCACTCTGGAATCATAGATAAACTTACTGAGCTGGGCATTAATCCCTATGTCACTCGATGGGTTACCAACTGGCTTACTGACAGAACCCACACTGTAAAAGTAGCTGACTCCAAATCCAGCTCCAGACAAGTGGCAAGTGGAGTACCTCAGGGTTCAGTCCTGGGACCTCTCTTGTTTGGCATCTACTTCTCTGAAGTACAGGACAGCACTAAGGGACTCTGGCTACAAAGTTCACAGATGACTGCAAACTGGGAGCCATTATTGAATCCCCAAATTATGTCGATACTCTACAAAAGGGCCTTACAGAAACAGATGCTTGGTGCCAGAGCCATGGGCTCAAGCTCAATGCCAAGAAATGTATAGTTATCCCTTTTGGGAAAAAAAATGTACCCATGAATTACCACATAGGTGGCAGTACACTAAACACCGAAAGTGTGATAAGAGACTTAGGGACACAGGTGGACAGTGGTCACACCTTCAATAACCACATTGCCACAACAGTCAGGAAATCCTTCTATGTGGCACACCTCATCACTAAGGGCTTTTCATCCAGAAAAAAGGAGGTCATTGTCTCACTGTACTCATCCCTCATTAGACCCATTATAGAATACAACGCCCCATTTGATATGTACCTCTCAAGACATCTGCAACAACTGGAAATTCTGCAGAAATACCTCACTAAAAGAATCACAGGCCTAAAGCAGATGCCTTATGCTGACCGCCTTAAAAAACTCCAGCTATACTCTGTCGCATATCATGTACTCCGAGGCGATCTCTGCTTAACATACAAGGCCATGTCAAACCCAGAACTGCTGGACATGATACACTTAAAGAAATCCCAATTCCCTCAGAGTCACATGCTCCAGGGATCTAAACCTTGTCATCACAATAAACAAAACATGCTGGAGGGATAGGTTCCTGACCCAGAGACTCCCCAGACTCTGGAATAGACTGCCCATACATGTCAAACAGAGCACCTCTTTGGCCCTCTTCAAAAGGAACCTTGATGATTGGATGGGAGAAAGGAAATTCACCCCAGGGATCATGTCAGTCACCCTGATAGACAGGGGTCCAGGGAAGTAAATAGTGTGGGAAGAAATAGCCAGGGAATTGTTATGGCTAGGCTTCTATAGGCCCTAGGGCCGATAGCCTAGTTCCGACCTATGAACCTATTTGTTACTAAGATTCATTTCCTCGAGCTCCTCAAAAGAGGGAAATGTTTTCTATTGAACAATTGCATTGCAGTAAAGTTGGTTGATACAGAATTAGTCCAAGTTTACATAAACAGAGGTCTAGCACATCAAAAATATAATCTAAGCACTCTCAAATTTCAGGTGATCCTAAATTGTCAACATCAGCTGAAAATAAAATAGGATGAGAATATTCAGAAAAAAATGATAATAAAAACTAAAACTATAACCTCAATTAATGACTAATCCCAGATGCAAGAGTGCAAATCTTCTAAAGCCTAGATAAAAGTGAGGGATTAAAAAGCAATGCTTATAACAGCAGTGACATAAAAATGTCAAATACAGCAGTGACAACAGTTAGAAAAATGTAGTAATAATATTACGTAGCCTAACAGTAATAACAGTAATTAAATCAACCACAATAAATATAAAAAATGTGGTGCCAATAATCACGGCACACAGACTAAGATCAATAAAAAGAGCAATCTGATAAATTAGGTAATTATAGGAATGCCTGAAGAAAAATGTGTTTACACTTACTGTAATTACTTCAGTTAAACTGTCCTATTTGTATGCCTTTATGAAAAACAGAAGGAGAGTTTTAAGAGGGAGCACACTGAAATCAGTGCATCCCTTATATTTACTTAAGGGTTCATAATCTTATGACTTTAATGTATTTCTTGTCTTGTGAATTCATCTTAAACTCCTGTTTCTAATCAACCAATGTACATAATTCCCAAAGGATGAGAAGGTTAGCAGCTTTCCATACCAGAGTGATCACTTTCCTTGCTGAAGTCATAACCACTAGGATTGTCTTGCAAAAGGTTAAATGTGACCATTTTATGTAATCCACTGTGATCCTAATGTACCTCCTCCATTGTGATTTCAGCTTATTTGTTTCTGATCAATGAATGTCCAGTATTTCCCAGCGGCTCAGAGGATAGCAGATTGTCATGGCTGATTGCTTTCCTTGTTGGAG
This sequence comes from Protopterus annectens, assembly GCF_019279795.1. NCBI lineage: Eukaryota > Metazoa > Chordata > Ceratodontiformes > Protopteridae > Protopterus > Protopterus annectens. The sequence goes on from NC_056726.1 coordinate 176,863,707, forward strand.
TAATGACCGTGACCTTCTTGAAATACCACTTCATGTGCAATTCTGAATTCTTGCCAAAGCAAACAGTCTGATAGACCCCTTAAATGCCATTCTAAAATGAAACCATCACAGAACAACACAAAAATACATGTGCATGACCCTTCAACTGAATCTGAGTACTTCCAACCCCTAGAAGACAGACCAGAAAATAATCCAACCAGTATCATTTCTTGTTCCTCAGCACTAGGGATCAGCCAATCTCCTGTTCAAAATCAGACCAAATGTAAAAAGTCTCACTACAGAGATTTTCTAATAAATTGAAGGTCTTAGAAATAAACTTGCCATGCTCACTGTCTTCCATATAGGTTCATAGGTGTGTACTAGGCTAATGGCCTTGGGGCCTTTACAAGCCTAGCCCATAGGATTACCCTGGCATCCTGTCACCCAACCTTAGTGCCCAGTGCCTTTGTTGAGTAGAGCAGGTAGAGTGATCCCCGGGGTGAATTTTCTATTTCCCATCCACTCATCAAGATTTCTCTTGAAGAGGGCCAGTGAGGTGCTCTACTTGACATGTATGGGAAGTCTATTCCAGAGCATGGGCAGTCTCTGGGTTATGAACCTGTCCCTCCAGCATGTTCTGTTGATTGTGTAATGAGTTTGAGGTCTCTGGAGTGTGTGGTGCGGAGGGATTGAGTTCTCTTAGATGTAGCATTTCTAACAGAGCTGGGTGAGACATGGCTTTGTAAGTCAAGCAGAGATTGCCTGTAAGTAGGCAATATCAGACAGAGAATAGTTGGAGTTTTTTGAGTCTGTCCATATAGAACAAGTGTTTAAGGCCTAGGATCCTCTTTGTGAGGTACTTTTGTGGCCTCTCCAATTGTTGCAGGTGTCTAGTGAGGTACATGCCAAATGGGGCATTATACTCGATAATTGGCCTAATGAGGGAAGAGTAGAGGGAGACAATGACCTCTTTCTTCCTGGATGCAAAACCCTTAGTAATGACATGTGCCATATAGAAGGACCTTCTGACCTTGGTGGCAATGTGGCGGTCAAAAGAGAGGTTGCTGTCAACCTGTGTACCCAGATCTCTTATAACACCTTCTGTGTTCAATGTACTACCATCGATGTGGTAATTCATGGAAACTGGGTTTTTCCCAAGGGGGATGACGACACATTTTTTGGCATTGAGCTTAAGGCCATGGTTCTGACACCAGACATTGGTCTCAGTGATGCCTTTTTGTAGGATGTCAGCATCACTTGGGGAGTTAATAATAGCTCCCAACTTGCAATCATCTGTGAACTTTGTCAGACAGAGTCCCTTCATGTTGGCCTGGACTTCAGAGAAGTAGATACCAAACAGGAGAGGACCCTGGACCAAACCCTGTGGGACTCTACTCATGACTGTTTGGCAGTCTGACTTGGAGTCAGCTACTTTCACACTGTGGGTTCTATCTGTGAGCCAGTTTGCAACCCACCTAGTGATATAGGGGTTGATGCCTAGCTTAGTGAGTTTTTCTATGATTCCTGAGTGGGGAATGGTATCAAAGGTCTTGGCCAGATCAAGGTAGGCTGTATGAACCACCTTGCCTCCATCCACAGCTCTGGTGACTGACTCAAAGAAGTCGATCAAGTTGAGCAGGCATGATCTACCCTTCACAAAGCTAAACTTTGTGGGATCCAGAATTTGGAGATTCCCTATATCCTTGTTTATTAGGTCCATGGTGGTGCATTTCATAGCTTTGTATATCAGACTCATCAGGCTAATGGGGCGATAGTTCCCAGGATCTGTAGTCGCTCCTCCTTTGTGGAGAGGGATGACTGTAGCAGTGCGCCATTTGGTAGGGACAACGCATGTGGTGGGGCTGTGACTGAACAGGGCACACAGGTGATGAGCCAGTTCACTCTGTAGTTCATGCAGAACACAGCCAGGGATACTAACAGGTCCCACAGAAGCTGTATTCTTGGCCTTGGACAGAGCTTTTTTAACCTGTGCACCAGTAATACTGGGTGCCTTGTAATCTACTGGTATTGTGATTGGTCCTTTGGGGAGAGGGGTAAAGCCGGCACTGAATCTGTCTGCCAGTGTATTGGCAATACATGTTGGCTCAGTATAGGAGGTACCATTGTGCAGTAGGTCAGAGCAAATCTGGGTATTGCCATGGAGATTTTTTACATAACTATAGAAGGCCTTGTGGTTGTCTTTGCTATCTGCTGGAATTCTGTTTTCATAGCTAGCTTTAGAGAATTTGATGAGGGATCTCTTTTGTTGCGGCTGATAAGGGAGTTTTTCCAGTCTTGGGACGTCACCTTATTCCGCATCAGTTTCCACCTTCTGTTGTAGAGTTTGTTTATGGCAGGGGAACACCACATTGGCTTCCTTTTTTGAAGGACAACATCTTGGTTCTGTTGGGAATGGCAAGATGCATGCATTTGTGTACGTGTTCGTACAGTGCATTGGTGTATAATTTGGCAGTCATTCAACTAGTCTCCATTTGCATGGGTGCCATGAAGTTAGCCACCTCTGTTTTTAGGAGGCCAAAGTTAGCTTTGGAGAAGTTTTTCATGGTGGTTACCTTTGCAGGGGGGTAGGGATGTGGATTTCCAAGGTGATTAGTTTGTGATCAGATCTAACCAGGGAGTAGCTGCCTACTGGTGTAGAGCAGTGGTCACCCATGTTAGTAATGACTAGGTTAATGATGTTGTTACCTCTAGCGGGGGAAAGAACGAGCTGGTCCAGGCCATTGGAATTAATGAATTTCAGGAAATGTTGTGCAAGTGTATTGGTACATGAGTAGCTTTCCCAGTTAATGGAGGAGTAGTTGAAGTCACAAATTATGAGAGAGTGAGGTTGGACCCTAATATTCTCCAGGGTGCTTAGGAACATGGAGTGTGAGTCTTGGGACATGGTTGGGGACCTATAGCAAGCTACAGCCTGAATCGCTGTCTTACCCAATGTTAGCTGCACCTGAAGTATCTCAGATGTGTTATGTTGGGCTACCAATCTGGAAGTGTGTGCATCCTTTACGAAATTGGACAAACCACTGCCTTTGTAGCTTCAGTCCAGGTTCTGATGCCAAAAGGTGTGGAATGAGTTATAGCCTGGTAGTGCAGGGGTGCTTTTTGCTGCCTTGATTCAGGTCTCTGTTACAGCAGAAATGTCGATGTTCTCCATTTTAAGGAGTGCTTCGAGCAAGTGCATTTTGAGATTTAGACTTTTAGCATTGAGCAGCATGACCGTCAGATTGCATTTGTTTGTAGCTGTTACAGTGGCAATTTGGTCTTTGGAACACCACCTAAAGAAGGCACTATAGGGGTGGCAAGAGCCTTGGCCAGTATGCGGAAGCCCAGGGGTGACAGATGCAGGCCATCTCTTGCAAAACATCAAGGTCTGTCAATCATGTCATCCCAGGCAGACTGATACTGGATCCCCTTAGAATGACACCAGCAACTTAGCCAATTGTTGAAATCAATAATTTTCTGCTTGTACTGTTGTATCATTCTGGGTGATGGTAGGATGCTGCTCAGGGCTAGGGTCATACTCCCTGGGGTACATAATCCGAGAGCTCCTCCATGTCTCTTTTCATGTCGTCCAGGGAGGTATGTCTCCGGTCATTCACACCTACATGTACAATGACCAAGTCATATTTGTACCTGTTGTTGAGGGACCTGAGTGCATGCATTATGTGGTGGAGCCTATCACCTGACAGGGACTGACTGTTACTTTCTCCTTATTCAACCTAGTGAGTGGGACTTATGACTACTGTGTTGGGCATGCTGTTTTGCCTTAGGGGCTTTGGTAGAGTGGCACACTGTTTAGGAGAGTTATGTGTCCCATGGTTAGTGTTGTGTTTGGGTAGATTTTTATGGAAGGCCTCCATGAAGGTGGGTGTGTAGTTTGTGTTTTTATGTGAAGGCAGTGCTGGTGTGTGTTCTGGAGGGCTATGTGTTCCATGTGGTGAGGTGCAAGTGTTGACCTTCTCCTCTTGACCAGCTATTCCAGTCTTGACTGGAGAGTGCGTGGCTTCCAATTTGGATATATAAGTCTGTCTCTCGCAAGTCTGAGTTTTGCAAAGTAAGAGGAGAGGGTTTTTGGTATACATGAAGCAGTTGCTACAGTGCCTCAGGATGCCCAAGTTCACCAGGTTAATAGCAGAAAGCACAGGGAACTGACCTTTAGACATACCTGGAGGGGTGGGCATTAACAATAAGTACTGGAGCTGTTTCCTTGTAGAACGTTTAGTGCTGGCAGCAGTTTTGTGTGCTACAATAATTGCTACAAGAAGTCTGCTAAAGTGCTAGTAAAAGTGCAGGAGAGTAGAGAACTAGCAGATCTAGGGGAAAAATTGAAGAGCAGACTTTGGCATCATTCAGAAGCTTACAAACAGTCCTGGATACATAAAATTTGTATCTGGAGTAGACTAGTTACAGGAAAGGCTGAAATCAAGCTCAAGTGTGTGTTTTTAAACCAGAAAGTTGAAAGAGATGGAAAAACTGTCCAAACGGCCAATAAACTACAATTTCTGAGCCAGAAACCACTCCTTTTGTGATAGATAGGCTACCTAGTGCTTATGAATCTCACTGACAAGCTAGAAGGCTTCACTCCAACACAGAAAGGCTTGGGGGGCTCAGAAGCTTACAAAATAGTCCGGGATATAGCAAATCTGTATCTGGACTAGACTAATTACAGGAAAGGTGGGAAACAAGCACAGATGCTGGCTTAAATCAGAAAGTTGAAAGAGATGGGAAAAAATCTCCAAATGGCCAATAAACTACAATTTCTGGGCCAGAAACCACTCCCCTTGTGATAGATAGGCTACCTAGTGCTTACCACTCCCACTGATAAGCTAGAAGGCTTTCCTCCAACACAGAAAGTCTTGGTGGGGCTCAGAAGCTTGCAAACAGTCTTGGATACAGCAAAACTGTACCTGGCTAGACTAGTTAAAGGAAAGGCAGGAAACAAGCATAAATGGGGGCTTTTAAACCAGAACATTGAAAAAGATGGAAAAACTTTCCAAATGACCAATAAACTACAATTTCTGGGCCAGAAACCACTCCTCTTGTGATAGATAGGCTACCTAATGCTTACCACTCCCACTGATAAGCTAGATGGCTTCCCTTCAACACAGAAAAGCTTGGGAGGGCACAGAAGCAAACAAACAGTCCTGGATACAGCAAATCTGTGTCTGGACTAGACTAGTTACAGAAAAGGCAGGAAACAAGCTTAGAATTTTTTTTTCAGAAAGCAGCTAAAACAGCACTAAAAACAATTCAAGTGCAGTACAAGCTAGCACACTTGAGTGTGTAGCAGTATTAAAGCAAATACAGTTTAAATAAATGCAATTTATTCAAAATGTATTCTGAACTGAATTCAATTGTTGTTTTATTCAACTCCTAACAGTTAAAAATTGACAGAAAATATACTTTTCAGCTGAGAAGCACACTCAGTCAAAACATAAGGAGATTCTAGCAAAGTTTTCTGTAGCTTAATAGTGTATTGAGTCAGGGAAGGTATTTTGAAAGGACTTGCAGTTAGTTGCTTGGATTGCCTGAGCTTATATCACTGTTAAATAAACCAAAACCAAGAACTGATAATAACTAAAGAAAAAAAAAGAAAGGAAACGATCCAAGACCAGGGAAACCCATCTTAATTACATAAAATATTGAGTGCTTTCATCCCACAACATCAGAATAATCTTGCTTATATCACTGTTGTTCAGTCATAAGAATTCATGTCTTCAGTTACTCATGTCATTATTGTTCATGATACATACACTCTATACACTGTTGGTGCTTTGGAAATACATTGTACCATCACCTCCTCCTGCCATTTCTGGTACTACAATAACCCAAATATTCTTTCTCCAGCCTCTGTCTTCCCGACCAACCAACTTTTCATTCAGCAATTATACCTCTAACTAACTGCAAATAACATTCTGGTCAGTAAGATCCTCACACTAAAAATGCAGCTGTTCAAAAAATGTAGCTTGGAAGTTCACTGCTGCCATCAATTTCACAATCCTGTTATTTGATAGTGCTATAAAACTGCTAATCTTCTGCTTAAGCTCTTTGAAACCAGCTAGTAACTCCTTCCATAAAGCAACTTCAAGAGTCGTACCCAGGCATCCTCGTCCATTGTCAAGTGGAAAGCAGCCATGTTCAGTTTGCAAGGATAAAGTGGTCGTTTTTCAGACTTCTCCTTTGCTCTTTGTCGCATTTACTCACACAGATGACTTTGCTTGCTCACAAACTTCACACAAGTAAAATCCATTCTCTTCTGAGTAGCCAAACATACTTTTAAATATGATTTTTGAGAAGAACAAACAGTAAATACTATGCTCACACATGCCAGCAGTGCCCAAAAACAGACACTCCAGTTTTTGCAAAACACTAATTAAACTGCACTGCCACTAACCAACATGTGGTTAAACAGATACATTACTCCTGTGTTTTGTTTGTGGCATTCACATATGTCTAATTGTTATTCGTTATGTTGTAAAATATCACAATCCTGCATTAGAAATGCATTGAAAATATTTAGTCAGCAATGTATAAATGAATTTGCTTTTGTATGCCAGCATGTTCTGGATCACTTTAGTTTTTCATATGCAGGAGGCTTTGGCTTGTTCTTTTTCTGTTTCAGGTCCCACGTATAGGAACTTAACATCATGTTCTTACTCTGTTTTAGTTTCCACATTCAAGACTTTTCAGTATGCTCCTGTTTAGTTCCAGTTTCTATGTAGAAAAGATTCAGCACACTCTCTTTTTTTGCAATAAACAAAATGCTTACCCACTCCTGGAGGTATTTTTTACCCCCTCCTCATACTCTGAACCTTGCTCTTAATATCTGTAATGGCGCATTAAGACCCTGAACATATAAGCACATCTGCACTTTCTGCATTCTTTCTTCCCTTCTAAAAACACTCTTTCATTTCCCCAGGACATACTAATGCAACAATGACTTTTCTGTTATAGGTCTCAGTGCTGAAGCAGTTTCCCTGAACTCCATAGCAATCCACCTAGCCTCCTACTTTTGTATCTGCTCTAAAAGAATATCTTGATAGAAAAGTTTTTCCCCAGAATTCATAACTGAGCAAAGAAAACAGATTTTTTAAACTGTCCATGTTTCATAGTATGGGGCTAGATACGCAACCAAATTATGTTATTTCACCTAAGTCCAAGTACAAGAACATTTCATTTAAATGAATACCTAGTCACATTTACCCCCATTCTGTGAAATACAGACAGTTTACAAAATGCCCCATTGCACTGCACAGTATTTCACCAGCACTACTCATTTACGGATCCTGGGTTTCATAGACAAATAGGTGGTTACTAGGTAAGCTATTCAAGAGACCATTGAGGATCCTAGCCCAAGTTGTCCCAAAGCACTGTCTGGTTAAGTGATTTGTACAAGGTAACCCAGTAGGCAGATGGAGGCTAAGAAAATCAAACCCTGTACCACAGGAGCAGCATTTTGTTTTAACTTTTTTTCCTTTGATAATGGGTAGGTGAACTGGTCTGAGGAATTTTATCAGCCATGATCTGGACCAAACATGCAAATGGTAAGAAGGAAAAGTAATTAATCAACAGTTCATAGGTTCCTAGGTTCATAGAAAGTTACTAAGCTAATGGCCTAGGGCTTTTATAAGCCTAGCCATGTTATACCCATGTTTCCTAATTGACATTGGTTAGATGGTCATTATTCACAGAGCGAGTCTATGATCAGTACATGACAACATAGGTACAACTCCCAGGGTGAATTTATGGTCTCCCATCTAGTTGTCTAGGTTGCACATGAATTGGGCTGTTGAGGAGCTGTGCTTCATATGAATTGGGAGTTTATTCCAGAAGAGCGGCAATCTCTGGGAGATATACCTGTCTCTCCAGCATGTTCTGTTTATGCCATGGCTAGGCTGAGATCCCTGGAGTGAGTGACTCTTGTCCCATTTGATTTGAAGATGTGCTGCATTTCCATTAGGGCAGGGTTAGAGTTTGCTCTATAGGCCAGGCACAAGTCGTTTCTTAGCAACCTATAGGATACAGAATACAGTGACAGGGCTGTTGGGCTTTCCATGTAGGTTATGTTTTGGAGGCCCTGAATTTTCTTGCTGAGAAACCTCTGTGGTCCCTGCAGCTGCTGTAGGTGTCTGGTGAGGTACATGCAGAAGGGAGCATTGTACTCTATTATTGGTCTGATGAGGGTTGAGTATAGAGGAGTTATAACATCCTTATTCTTGGATGTGATGCTCTTACTTATGAGATGTGCAGCATAGAAGGCTTTCCTTACCACTGTGGACACATGGTGATTGTCATTTAGACTGCTAACAACCCGTGTTCCCAAATCTCATACTACTGGGTTTGAGCTTACAGGGGTGCTGTCAATATTGTAATTTTCAGGGACTTCCTCTTTGCCAAAGGGGATAACAATGCACTTTTTTGCATTTAGTTTTAGTCCATGACTTTGGCACCAATCATCTGTCTATGTTAGCCCCTTTTGTAATATGTTAACATTGCTTGGGGACTCAGTGATTGTGCCTAGTTTGCAATCATCAGCAAACTTAGTAAGCCATAGGCCATCTGTTTTCGCCTGGATTTCCATGAAATAAATTCCAAACAGTAGAGGACACAGAACACATCTTTGTGATACAGTGGTCTACTGGTAGAGGTGGAATCCCCATCTTTGACCAACTTTCAGTGTGCCAGTTGGCTACCATCTAGTGACGTATGCGTTAATCCCTAGCTGGAAGAGTTTCTCAGTGATACCTGAGTGGGGGATTGTGTCAAAAGCCTTGGCTAAGTCAAGATAGGCAGTATGTACTGTTTTGCATTCAGCCAGATCTTTGGTAATATTGTCACAGAAGAATAGTTCACATTCTGCATTAAAGATGACAATACAAATACAAATGTATGGTCGTTCTGAATGATTATATCAGTATTCTTATGTAGTACAACAATTTAAATATGAATCCAATCCATGCTTGAAAAGCAATTCATTGCACTATAGTTAAAACAAAATATTCTCAGTTTTGAAGTTAAGAGAGTAAACTGTATCACAGGAAAGTAATTCTACACTTAGTAAGATAGATATATATATCACTGAGGTGATAAATGAGTATAATAAACATACCTATGTGTACTAGATTAACATTCTATAACCATATACCAAATAAAGAATAACCAAATGAGTGGTTGCAAAGCACGAAAGGCCAAACGGATAAACAAGAAAAATTTATGCCAAAGACCAAAATGCCACCAAATATCTACATAGTTTAATAGGTTAAGCGCTTTCATCTCATCAATATAAGATACATTATCAGAACAAATTAAATACCTCCATGCCTCCAATAAATACTCAAGTGGGCATGTCAGTGAACTACAAACCCACCAGTCAACTCTTATACCATTCATACAGACAGAAAATCTCAGTTAAATTAAATACTAAAATCTGAATTCATGCCAAAGACCAAAATGCCACCAAACATATATATAGTTTAATAGGGTAAGCGCTTTCATCTCATCAACATAAGATGTTATCAGAACAAACTAAATACCTCAGTGCCTCCAATAAATACTCAAGTGGGCATGTCAGTGAACTACAAATCCACCAGTCAACTCTTACACCATTCATACACACAGAAAATCTCAGTTAAATTAAACACTAAAATCTGAACACAATATAAATATTAGTTAAAACAACCTTTCTCATAGTCCAGCAGCTCGCAATTTTAAAATACACAAAATAAAAAGATTCTCATTCACTCCAGGGGTGGAACTGATACTCAATCATAGTCTCCTATGGACCGCCCCTAGGATTTAAAGAAACTGTCTACAAAACAAAACATTTTAATGAACAAGAAACACACTCCTTTGTATGTTTATATCAGGCATTAGTCTCAACACAATGGGTTGTGTCATAGTTATGTTCATACATTATTTTCCTTGATAATTATTATTTTTTTCCAAGATAAAAGGCTTTGCACTGTGAGCGACAAACTCATTATATCCTTCTGTACTGTTGCAATTGTAGTGGCCAAAAAATTTAATAACATATCCCACACTTTCAAATACAGTATACTAGAGTCAACAACATAAGGACATTGGTTGTACATCCCACATTTGAATGTGTCCTTGGCCCTCATTGACCCATTATTATAACAAGAATTACAATTAATATTAGTAGGTGATTTTCACAGCATTTCCTTAATATTTTTGCATCTGTTGTCTTACCAATGTCAGGAAATTGCATCAACACATTCCAGTGCCTGTTAATAATGTTCTCAATATCCTTGAAATTGTCATTATAATTATAAATCATAGCATTCATTTTTGAACTGAAATCCTTCAATGGTGGGGTGGGACTATCAAGGCCAACCCACAAAATAGGTTTGTACTTGACAACCCACCCCTGAATAATGTCATTCTTCATACCAACCATCAACTGAATAGGGTACCCCTATCTAAAAACATCTGAGCAATAAAGTCAACTTCATCCCAAAAGTTTGTGTAATCAGATGTCACACATGCTGCTCTCACTGTTTGCCCCCTAATAATACTTTTCTTTTGATGGAAAGGGTGATTGCTCTTAAAATGCAAAAAGAAGTTAGACAAATTCTCTTTGCAGTATATGCTGGAAGTAAAAAAAATTATTAATTTTATCTTTAGCTAAAATAATATCAAGATAGTTAACATAATCATAGGGAATGGAAGAACTTCAAAAAGAAAAACTTCTCCTGATATATTCTTAGAGAATTTCTCCATAAAATACAAATATCATCCAAAAATTCAGTATAAATGCACCAAGCATTGCAAAAATGGGAATTAAAGACATAATTCCTTCCCACATCCTTAACACCAAATTAGTATAAATGGGGACACAATTGGCATGTTTTGAGTTTGCATATAAAATTCCCCTTTAAAGAATATGAAATTGTTATTCAATATCACCTCCATAAACTCAGATGTTAAGTTAACTTCCTTATTATTTAAAAATTTCACATTTTATCAAGGCCTCTTGAAACTCTTCCAACCCTAAACCATGAGGTATAGAAGAAAATAAGTCAACTATATTGATAGTAACAAAAATCAAATCTTCATAATAACAATAATAATAATATTAATAATAATCTGCTCTAATTTTCCTAAGAAAATCCCAGGAATAATTATGTAAATAATTATGCTGACTCAGAAAATACTTTACTTTATTATTAATGTTAAAGGACAAGGAGTAGGTTTTAGAACCTCTAGCCACCACAGTGGGCCTTAAAGAGGGTTATCAATGGATTTATGTACCTTTGAAATACCGAATATGACAGGTATAACAGGTTCTTTCATCAACAAAAACTCATAGCATCCTATCTATCATGCCCTGTATAAAGTTATCACAAAGCATGTAGTCAATTTTCATGTAAGCTATATTAATCTCATTTCTAAAAACAAAACTATATTGTCTTTATCATTCAAAATGCTAATCATATGCCCATCACATTCTAAACGTATGCATAATCACAACTCTCCTCCCCCTTTATCTGGCTTCATAATTCTTAAGGCTCGATTAATAGCCAACCTCCTAAGTAGCTCCTTTTTCAGAAAAAGATAAATTATGAAACCCATGTTTTTTGTTTTGACATAACAGTCTAAGATCCTTTGCAACCAATTTCACAGACATCTGTAAAACCGGGTGAAGTGAAGATTAAACATATTTTTTTCCGTTACAAACTATTGGAGAACTACCATCATCACTGCCAAACAAACAAGCAAACAAACAAACAAACAAACCACATTTAACTCTCTTTCTTCTTACAAGAGAGGCAAAATATTAAAGAAATCCTGGAAAAAATCTCCGACTGATATTAATTATAATTCTTGTTATAATAATGGGTCTATGAGGAGCAAGGGTACATTCAAATATGGGATGTATAACCAATGTTTTTGATTCTATTGTACTGTAGTTTAAAGCAAGGGATGGGTGATTAAATTATTTTGCCTATTACAACTGCAACAGTAAAGGAGTGATATATATAACATTTGTTGCTCATAATGCACACCCTTTTATCATGGAAAAACTGAATGATTATTAAGGAAAAGAATGTATGAACATAACAATGGCATAGCCCATTGTGTTGAGACTAATGCCTTATATAAAGATACCAAAGATTGTGTTTCTTGTTCATTTATTTTTTTTTTTTGTTTTAGATCAGGTTTCTTTAAATCCTAGGGTCTCTCCTTGGGTAGCTGTAATTGAGTACTCTGAACTTTAATGACAACTAAAGTTGGATGTCAGTTCCACCCCTGAACTGAATGAAAGCCTTTCTACTTTGAGTATTTCAAAACTGCAAGCTGCTGCATTATGAGATAGTTTTTTTTAACTCATATTTATATTGTGTTCAGATTTTAACATTTAATTTAAATGAGATTTTCTGTGTGAAAGAATGGTATAAGGGTTGATTGGTGGATTTGTAGTTCATTGACAGACCAATATGAGTATTTATCGGAGGCATGAAGGTGGTTCATTTGTTTGAATGAAGTGTCTTCACTTAACCTAATAAACTGTTTAAATTTACTTGGGGCATTTTGGTCTTTGACAAAGATTTCTTTTGTTTACTAAATTGAGAATAGTAAACTTACTTTGAAGATAGTTAACGTCTAGCAAGTAATTACAAATTTAAAAACAGAAATACTGTCAAAGTATAACTTAAGTGCTGGTTGTGCCCACAGTTTGATTAGTGTTTTCAATGACAAACTACCAGCACAGAAGAATATGGAAAGTGTCCAGCAGCTATCTACTCCATTTTGGAGAGACATTGTGGGAAACTATCTGCAGTAATATTGACCTCCCAGCAGAACTTGGAAGAATGTACCTGCTGATGTACTACAGAGCTCACATGGACCCCGATTGTTGTCTTAGATTAAATGCATACAAAATCACACACAAAATACAGACCGCCAAGGTGTACTGCAGGCAGGGACCAGCTGTCAACTAGGGGATTAAAAGGCAAAACCTCTTAGTTCCTATTGGACTGCATTCTGCCCCAGCCTGCCAACCAGAGAGAGCCAGTCCTATAATTCAGTGGCATATGTGGCCTCTATATTAAAGCTATGGCATTGAAAGGAGGGAGAAAAGATGGGCCAATTTGTACCCATCAGAGCCTAGACTTAAAAAAGGCTAACACATAAAAAATCTAGCTCCAGCTGTAATAAACATAAACCCACAAAAATGTGCATAATGTGCACTACTGTTAACACGTGGCCTCAGTCTGCTCATGTGCCAGCATACTTTTACATATGCAAATAGGATCTCCAGGAAGCCTACCTTTCACAGATACCATTAAGTGCTTTTCTTCTGCCCCTTCAATAGCTATACAACACTGCTCAGTATTTATCTGAACAGACCCTACATTTACTATTTCAAAGAGAGCTGAGGCTAGCTGGTCAACTCAGTGTTATGTTATTTGAAACAAGGTGATCCTCTTAAGGTTTTGGGACGAAATGGAGTTTAAAAGATGGGCTGATAATGTGCAGAGCATTCTACCATACCAGCTTTATTTATATAAAGTGAGTGATAGATTTCTGGGGAGTGGGTTGATAATTAAGGCAGATGGCAGAATAACTAACTATACCAATTACAGGAAAGATTATATAGTCTAAGTGAATGGTTGTTGTTTTTGATTTTACCATACTTTTAAAGTTGACTGCATCATTTAATCCCAAGTTGCTGCAAGCATCTAAAACAATCAGCCATTTTAGTTCTTCTACATCTAATATATTCTGATTCGGGTCTATGTCAGATGATCAAGTTTTCAGAATCTCAAAACTTGTAAGGTGAAGACCATATGATCGAGTGTCTGAAAACTTTTAACATCAACAAAATAAAACACAAAAATAACACAAAAATCTACCTTTTTTTACATTTTTGCATGGGGCAAGCCCCTCTGCACTCATATAAATTTTGAGTTTCTGAAAACTCGATCAGCTGATAGGAACCCTCTGATTCACCTCCTTTCCTGAATTCAAACCCAAATTCATTGCGTTGTTGTTGTGTCTTTTGGCTTTTCCCGGTTAGGGGTCGCCACAGCGGAACTCCGGTCCGCTAATGGTTGGCAGTAGATTTTTACGTGCCAAGTTGCCGGCCCTGATGCACAACCTTCAACGAAGCTATGTCCATTCATGCATGTCTCCACACAGAAGGCACTCTAACTGAGAATTGAACAGGACAACGTCTTACTGTGAGGCGACAACGCTACCACAGCACCACCACTGCAGTTCAAACCCAAATTCACTGCATGAGCTGCAAAAAGAATTTCTTGCACTTGCCACAGTTTTTATGCCTGTAAAGAGATATGTTGCATGTCCTTAATGCTTAAATGTTTGTAAATTCTACATTTTAACATTCTCTCTGTTCTTGCTATGTAAAACACTTCAGATTCTAAAATAATTAATACCATAAGTAGAAAGTATTCTTGGCCAAAACACTATGTTTACCCCTTCAATGTTTATTTTTTCATATGCTGCACACACTTTTTTCACATCCTACACACATAATAAACTATATTGGTTGAGTTAGATGCAAAACATCTTAGAGAAGCATAACTAATTACAGAATTTATAAGTGCCTTTCCTACTTTTTCAATTAAAAATATCTTTCAAATCCTTATTTCTTTTATTAACAAAATATAGATTAGCATATAAAATGTTTTAAAACATCAGGGTAAGCTTTAAAAATCATCTAAGTATCTGATGACACTTGTTTTATTCCATGTGAAACAACAGTAAAAACTGAAAGCATAGCTTTAATTCTGTCTAATGACTACACTTTATTGTCATCTTGTGGACATATTAGGTGTAGCTATATTATGGGTGAACCATCTAACTTTTGCAGTGTCACTAATAAAGTTATACTTGGGTGTTTTACATGTTTTCACAATCTGTTTTTCCAAAATGCTTTCTACTTACTTTGTAACTCTTGAGCTAGCAGACAAAAAAATCAAGCTCAGTATAAAGTTTAAAGATTTAACCCTATAGTTTTTCACTTATTTTTTACTGCATAATATTACTGAAATAATTTGGTTCATCCAGAAGTATAATTTTCTAAATGTTATCTACAAAGAGGGAAGTATTTCCTGCATATGTTTCTGAATCAAGTTAATCTGAACAGTCTGTCTATAAATAAATAAATCCTGTAGATCTGGCAGTGGATTGGACTAAAACAAACAACAAAAAAAAAAAAAGCAGAGGAAAATGTTTGGGTGTCTGCTTCAAAAGCCTATTTTATATTATTTGTAGTGGAAATTGAATTATTTTGTTAAAAATGTGTTACCTTCCCAATTTAATTAAATGCAGCATCAAAGACACAAATATAGGTGTATCTGTGTGAACTGCAAGCAAGTTAATATTTTAATATCAATCAAGGAAAGTAAACAATACAAATATACCTAAAGATCTGATATAGAAGAACAGTAGTAGAGCATTACAGTTTGCTTATTTACATATACATGTTTGTTTCTGTGTTATTTATCATGACTTACTGATTAATACTTACTCAGGCAACAGCATGAAGTTAAGGCGATCTGCCCTGTCTCTTTCAGCTTTGTAAAGTGAGGTTCTTTCCTCAACTAGATGCTCCAGATTCTTGGAGTACAACTGCAATCGACGTATTAAAGTATCCATGTAGCTCTCTGTAGTCTGATTGTGGAAATTACTGCAAAGAAATATTGAATGATCGTTAGTGAATTTTATAACACACAAATCCAAAATGTTCAAGTTGACATTAGTGCAATAGCAGTATATACCAGTCTATCATAGTTTAACAAAAAAATCGAACTGTGTTTCTGTTGTTGCATTCATCAAGCCATTAGTTCTTCTGTAGAGACTTCCTGGGTCCCATGAGTCTCCTAGTGATTGTAATGTGCTAGATTCATCTTTTCATCTACCAGTTACTCTCAAGATACGTCACGTACTGCATATTGCCACATGTGATGCTGGAACAATCACACTGGATGACTGATGCTGGATATCTGATAGTAGGTGCTGGACTTATGATAAACAAAATTAATTTTGCACAAATTTACTTTTAGAGGTTTGTCAGGGTAGGATGTACCAAGCATACTGATCAGATGGCAAGATACTGGAGGGGTTAACAGTGGACCAGTAAATATCAATGGGTAATGGCTTTGAAAAATCCAAGACAAGCATAGTGAATATGCTAGACAGTGTCTAAACTAAAACTCAATAGCCTGCATTCAAAAAATAAATAAATAAAAGCAAGCTTAGGGAGAAACATGTGAGACATTAGTTCTCTGCACATACTTTTTTCACATAAGAAATAATGCAGGTAATTTCTGGTAATTAACTTTGCAAAACTATAAACATGGCAGCACATTTTGCATGTTTTATTTTAAATATGTGAACTTGTGACATGACTCTCATGATGGTCAGCACCTTTAACGACACCCGTTACAACAGAAACTGAGCTCGGTGTCATAAGTAATGTTGATTAGCTTTATACTTTTATATTTTCACTGTTCAGGTGAACATTTTTTTCATATTAAGTCAGTAAAGAACATCATTTGACACATCTTTTTCAAATCTAAGTACTTCTGATCCTTGGCATCTAATTCCCATTGCATCTGGAACATTGCTTTGAATATCTAACTGTATAATGCACATCTATTTTCAGATAAATGAAACAGCTGCATTCCAACAACAGGGTCATTCCAATGCAAATTACTGGCCTTCTTCCCATTTGATTTGATGTTGAAGCCTACAACTACTGTCCACAGATCTCACTCTCTCTTTATAAATATAAATATACACATATATGTAATTACAAATATAAATAAAAATATGTATGTGCGTATGTATGTAAGTATTTGTAATACATTACTTACACTTCAGACTTACTCTACTTTTAAAATATTTCAGTGAAACACAATATTCATTACATTTCCAGGCTTTGGAGTGCAACTTTGGTACAGCTACCTTCCAATCTCCAAATACAACCACATTAAAGGCCCTGGTATTCCACAAGTAAATTCATGGATAGGCCCCAGGCAATCCTTGAGTAGATCCATAAGACTTCTGTGGATATGTTTCACAGCTTCTATTGTTCAAGTCCACAATAGTTTCCTACCTTGACCTTGAACTCCCTCTGTGTGAGATGTAAAACATCTCTGACATTGTGGGCTCCCAACCCTTCTTTTAACAGCATTTCTCAGGTGCTTCACATTTGACAATGGTATTCTGCTACTGTAATATGTTGTCTATGCATGCCACCATCAAGTTCTTACCATAATATACAGTGCAGGTACAGCACATCAAAACAGCAGTTCTGATATATCATATAACCACTATACCATAATGACCACCTACCAGCATAGAACTCATGGTTCTATTCCGCATGAGATGAGTCACAGAAGCAAGATAACCTATCTGCATATACATATATATATATATATATATATATATATATATATATATATATATATATGTGTATATATATATATATATATATATATATATATATATATATGTATGTATATATATATATATATATATATATATATATATATATATATATATATATACTGGTGAACTTATTTGTGCAGTGACATGTAAATGTAGCGTGGGGGTTGTGAAACTTACCACCTCTGTCTTAAGTAAGGTGAAGTTTGCTTTAGAAAATTTTTTACTGTGGTTTCCTTAGTTGGGGGTGGTGGTGGGGTGTGGACATCCAGAGTGATTAGTTTATGGTCTGATCTAACCAGTGACGGGTTGACCTCCGATGTGGAACACCTGTCGCCCATGTTGGTGATGACCAGGTCCAATATGTTTTCACCTCTGGTAGGGGAGTTTACCAGCTAATCCAGGGCATTTGAGTTGATGAATTCCAGGAAGCGCTGGGCCTGGGAATTTGTACTCGAGCAGTTTTCCCAGTGAATGGTAGGGTAATTGAAATTGCCCATCATCAGTGTGTTCGGTAGGCCCTTCATGTTTTCCAGTGTCTCCAGAAAGGTGAAGTGGTGGTCCTGGGTCATGGAGGGTGATCTGTAGCAGGCCACAATTTGCATTGCAGATTTGCCCGATGTTATTTGCACATGGATGATCTCAGAGGTATCATGCTGCGCCACTAACCTGAGGTGTAGGTATCCTTGATAAATATGGATACACCCCCTCCTTTTGTGTTTCGGTCCATGTTCTGTGGCCGAAACGTGTGGTATGAGTTGTAGCTCAGTAGTGCTGGGGTGCTCTCTGGAGCCTTGAACCAGGTTTCAGTTACTGCATAGATGTCGACATTCTCCATACTGAGGAGTGCTTTGTGCGTGTGCATTTTGAGATTTAAACTCCTGGCGTTGAGTAGCATAACCCTCAGTTTTTTGTTAATTGTGCTGTTTATGGAGGTGGGTTTGACTTTTGAGCCTTGCCTAAAAAAAGCACTATGGGGGCAGCAAGAGCCTTGGCCAGTATTCAAAAGCCTAGGAGTGATAGATGCAAGCCATCTCTTGTGAAGCAACGTGGTTTGTCGAACATGTCGTCCCAGGCTGACAGACACTGGATCCCCTTTGAATGACACCAGAAGCTTAGCCAATTGTTGAAACTGATCATTTTTTCTTTATACTGAAGTATCATTCTTGGTGAGGGCAGGATGCTACTCAGGGTCAGGGTCATACCAGCCTGGGCTGCATGATCAGAGAGCTCTTCCATGTCTCTTTTCATGTAGTCCAGGGAGGTACATCTCAGGTCATTCACACCAACATGAACAATGACAGAGTCATATTTGTACTTGTTCTGGAGTGACCTGAGTGCTTGTGTTATGTGGCGGATTCTGGCTCCCGACAGGTAGCTAACAGTAACCTTCTGCTTGTCCAGCCTAGTGAGTGGGACGTCAGTGTGCCTGAATATAGAGTCACCTATTACTAGTGTGTTAGGTATGTTATTTCGCCTGAAGGGCTGTGATTGTGCGGCACACTGATTTTGTATTTTATGTGTTGTCTGGTTTGTGACGGGAAGTGCAGATTGTTTGGGTGACTACTTTGGAGGTCTCTGATGCTTTTGCAGGTTTTTATTTAGAGCCTATGAATATGAGTCTGTGTATTTATGTGTATTTTTTAACCAGTGCTGCTTTAGTAGGTCTGTGTGCAGCTGGAGGTGTGGTGCAAATGTTAACCTTCTCCTCTTGACTGCCTCTTCCTGTTAATCAAATTATCAAAGCCCTCCCTGAAGTCAAAAAATCTCTACCTAATGTTAAACACCTCAAATATCACTAGATGACATACATCTTTATTTACACCTGATATTACATTCTCTATTTAGACCTGATATTACATTCTAACACATAAATACTACTTTTACTATTTTTAAACCCACCATCACAGTTGACATGCTCCTTCTAACTTGCCTAACCTCTTTACTCTTAATTATCAGCCTCGCTACAACTATATCCTCTCATACCCCCACACACCAGTACACATCAACAACCTCCTGCAACCATCTCCCCAATAAACAACACAGCTTCTCACATATCTCCTCTCAGCTTTTTCGCTATACCCTCCCATATTATTCAAGCCACAAATTGACCTCCTCACCACCTATGAGTCCACACTTGACACAAATACCATCTCCTATGAATAAAAAGCACTTCCCATGGGTCTCCTTCCTCATTAACTATCTACTTAAATGTGAAGACATGCATCCTAACCCAGGCCCATCCTCTAATCCGAACCACAAGTGTAACCCTAAAGATTTAAACATACTTACACTGGACCTTAGAAGTATATGTAATAAAATAGCCCCACTGCATACCTAGATTGATCAAAATAAACCTGACATACTAGCTGTTACCGAAACATGGCTACACCTCTGTGTAAAAGACTCAGAAATAATACCTCCAAACTTTGCAATAACCAAAAGAGATAGATCTGAAAAAAGGGAGAGGGATAGTCCTTCTATATCTGTCTAAACTCATCCTCATGCCCTACACCAGTAATATACCCATCTTTTCTAATGCTGAGGTACTGATCTCTTTTTTGAACCTCAGCACATCAAAAATAATTTGCATAATAGTTATATAGATCCCACCAGGTCACAATAAACCAGTGTTGGAAAATATTTTATTCTGGACATCCCAAACAATAAACCTCGAAACAATAATCTTAGGAGACAAAAATATAGATTGGCAAACCATAGCTTCCAGCTATCCCACAAATAGTATAAATCTGTATGTTTTTTCTCAGCTTATCAGTACTCCAACAAGATGCAGCAAAATTTTACCTTCCAATCCACCCTAGACTGGATCCTAGTATCTCACCCTGCCAATTACTCCTCTTCTGGTATATTGTCTAGTTCCCTGAGTGATCATCTACCAGCTTATTCCCTTAGAACAAACTCCCAACAGCTAAGAGTACACACTATAAAATCAGTTAGGAACTCAATTAATTTTTGTCAGCATAAACTCAACAATCTCCTACAGGAAATAGACTGGACACCCTTTAAACAACTACCCCTTAATGATGCTGTATTATACTTTAATAACGCCTTCCTTCACATACTTAATACACCAGCTCCCATTCATATGAAAAGAATCAAAATGAGCTCAGCATCATGGCTCAATAAAACACCTGATAAAGTCAAAGGATTTAGCCTGATAACCTGGAAACTAAACAAAAATGAACTAAATCATGTCAATTTCAAAACACTACGTAGCAAAGTGGCAAAACTAAACAACAGAGATAAGAAGTTATACTATTCCCATGTTCAACTCCAGCATAAAATCAACCTCAAAAAATGTTGACACTTCATATCTTCTATACTTAACCCTGGAACAAACAGAGAGCACACCCCATCACCTGATAAGTCTCCATCACAAATAACGAAAAACTTTAACAAGCACTTCATAAAATCAATATCAAACCTACTAACGCCCCTAATGCTGGACCTCCCACCCTTCAACCTATTCAGATGCCAACCCGAGACCATCAACTGCTTCAACCCTGTCATTAATAGCCCCCCCTACTCAACAAAATGTCATACAAACCCCATTCTCATTTCAGCCCATGCCCACTGACCCCCATTAAAAAACTGCTACAAAAACTAAAACCCTGCTCTACCTCAATGGATAACCTTCCACCACACTTCCTCAAACTGGCTGCCAACACAATCCCCTACCAATCAGTATCCTTATAAATAGGTCTTTAGCTGAATCAGAAGTACCTACCATATGGAAACAATCTCACATCACCCCCATCTACAAAGAAGGCAACTCTTTTGAACCATCCAGTTTCCATCCTATATCCATCTTGTCACCCATATCCAAAATTCTTGAAAGAGGTATCCATCTGCAGGTAATGCAATATCTATTGCAAAATGATCTTTTAACCAAAACCCAGCATGGCTTCTGATGCAGCAACAGCACAGCTAGAGCCCTGTTATTCTTTACAGACACCATGAATATGACCAGAGATGAAGGATGTAACAGAGCCTCAGTATTCCTTGATCTCTCCAAGGTCTTTAACAACGTCTCACCCCTTACTATTGAACTCACTGTCTAACCTAGGTTTCTCACATAACATAGTAAAATGGTTTCAGAGCTACCTCAAGGATTGTAAACAAGCAGTGAAATGGTCTAGTGAACTCTCACTCTTTCTCCACAACCCTACTGGAGTCCATCAAGGCTCCATCTTCGGACCCCTTCTCCAACGTTTTCACAAATATCCTTTACACTGCTTCTCATCCTGGAACTCTCAATCAATACACTTATGATTCCACCATAATCTGTACTGCTCAATCACTACCAGAACTACTTTCAAAAACTCAACAGTCCTTTACTACAGTTGAATCCTGGCTAAGAAATGCCCAACTTTTTCTTAATCCAAAGAAGACTAAACTAGTATTCTTTCACCCCCAAAACACCTCCCCTGTCACTGATAATTTCAACATCCCTGCATCTGACAACACTGTCATAGAAATAGTGCAGGAAACCAAACTTCTAGGAGTTATCCTTGACAATAAACTTTCATTCTACCGCCATGTACAGAAAAATATAAAGAAAACTTATCAAAAGCTGGGACTCTTATATTGAAACAAACACTTCTTTACTACAGCAACCAAAACTATCCTTCCTGAAACATTTTTACTTCACTCCCTTCTTTACGGTGTCCCTTTCCTAACTAACTTACAAACTTCTACACTAAGCAAGATGAAACAGTACTACAACAAAGTTGCAAAGTTTGCCACAAACTCTAAATATCATACACATCATTGTAAATTGCTACTCGAATTAAACTAACTTGAACTCCCTAACCAACTTGCCTTTATTCAGCTATCCACCTTGTGCAGCCTTATTTTCAAGCCTACTGCCTGCCCTGCACTAGCCAGCCTAGTCACACATTACACACCAAATTGATCCCTATGATCAGAAAACAAAAATATCTTAGCTATCTCAAAACCGACAAGAAAACCAGGTCACTCTCTGTATTCATACTCTGTCTCTATCCTATGGAATTCACTCCCTCTAGCTACCAGGTCTATGCCTGACCTAACCCACTTCAAAGTCTCTTTAAAAAATCATCTCAAAAGTACATGACTCTGCTCCTGCATAAAGTCTGCCTAATGCTGAGCTCTTCCTCTTCTTCCACACTATCCTCATCCTCCTCTTCTGTTACATTTCACTCCTTCACAATCTGCAAGGTCCTAAGGCTCTCCTAGCTCTTTCTCTGTTTCTATACCATATCCTTAACCTACTGCTCAGGTTATAATGTCTCTGTTCTTCTTAATTCTCACTGTCTTTCTGTATCATTAACTTTCTGGCTATTATTTTCCTAACTGAAACCAACACTCTATTTTTTCATGTACTATAACAGTTAATGCCATACATTGCACTACCTGCGTACTACTTTTGTACACTCTACTCATAGGCTATGTATATGGTGAGAGTGTCTATTACTGTCTATAATGTTTTAACTCTATAGAATTGTCGAAGTGTAGTATATCTTGTAACATAGTTTATGTTCTTTCAACTTATTTTTGTATAGTACTTCTCATGCCATTTATATTATATTGGATTATACTGTATATGTATTGTAGGGTCTATATTACATGAACAAACGAACGATCATAATGTCGAGTACAGCATACTCGACACACTTTGATCAATCGTTCATGTAATCAAAACCTTAAAACCCTGAAAAACAATCGAAAGATTTTATTCGTCCCACACCTTCCCTATACTAACATACAACACACACACATACAACCAATGCATACAAACCCCTACGCACACACATAATTCAAACACTTAAACACCTACATAAACACATCTACTTTTAAAACAAAGTTGAGGGGCTTTGCTCCCCCACACCCCCCCCTAACTAAGTATACCAACTCAGAGATCTCTGTACATTGAGAAAAGGGCAATTTCCTGGTAATCGTAAAGCGACTTCTTACACAAGCGATTACCAGGAAATTGCCCTTTCCCCAATGTACAGCGATCTCGTAGTTGGTATATAAAAGAAAGCAGCCTCTTACCTAGCCATTCTGAACAGTGTAGCATGTTTACGTCACATGATGCACTCACTAGCAAGGCCGACCAAAACATTTCGGAACTCCAAATTTCAACATTTGAAGTCTCCGATTACAGGAACGTTCGATCAAAGTGTGTCGAGTATGTTGTACTCGACATTTTGATAATTCGTTCATGTAATATAGACTCTGTATTGTACTGTATGTGGAGCTTTTCTCCCAGGGCATCTGCTGAAAACGAGTTCCGTAGACCCAGCAAGACCAACCTGGTAAACAAATGTCAGATAAATAAACAAATAAATAACTAAATAAATAAATTATCTATTTTTCAGCTCACTGTTAATCAAAAATTAAATACCAAAAACAATGAGACAAAATGCATTAAAAAACACACTCCATTACCCCATTATACCACAGTAAAGAAAATGGAAAAGACCCAGAAAAGTGCACTGATGGCTCACACAATACAATAGATTGTGGTGAAACTCACTGCATCATTAAATTCTCACACTTAACATCACTCAGCCACCAGTGTAATGACCACCTGTAACTATGTCATTTAAGGCAATGACTTTTCTCTTCCCATGTGTAAAACATGTTACTTCTGTTGCTGTCATGTTGTGTTTGTTAACTACAGGCTTATTTTGCTCAGTTTTAAACAGTGCTTCATTAGCGAGTAGCCTTTCAGTTAACACAACCAATGTATCAGAACTCTTAGGATCACTCTGAAAAGTTAATTTACATAAATTATTTGTGGAATGAACTATTTCATTTATCAACAATGCATATTTATAAATATATACATATACCCCCGGATTCTCAATAGCTTGCACGGAGTGCAAGATGAGTGCAGGAGTCCACGCAGGCAATATGTCTGCCATGCAATCCAGGAACAGACTGCAGGAGCGTGCAAGGGAGCTCCAGCACTAATCCTGCATGGACTAAGCCCTGGTATGCAAATCACCTCATTTGCAGGAGCAATCCATGCAAATGAGGTGATTTTGCAATCCAGGAAGCTTGCAATAGTCCGTACAAGACTAGTGCTATCTGCAGAAATGTACTCGGTTAGTAACTGAGTACATTCCAGCAAACTACAAAACGGGGTTATGACAGCTCCAAATAAAGGCTGCATATCACTGAGTAAGCATGCCAATGACCAAGTATAAGGGCATTGGCATTGCAAACTGTTTAAAAAAGGAAAAAAATCAACTTGTATTTCTTTTTCGCCAATCTCGGCTGTTTAAGCATAGGGCAGCGGCGAGCAAACGGGATCGGGGGGAAAATAAAAAAATAAACATAAAATGAGCATTCTAACTAAAAGCAGTATTCTGCCATGCAAGTCAATGGCAGGCAGAAGACAACCTGGCCAGTGAGTAGTGGTTGCTATGGGGGGAGGCTCAGTGTGAGACATGTAACTATGCATTAGCAGGCAATCTTATGCAAATGAGGGAAAGGTTAGTGAATCCCAGTTTTCCCCAGGGTGTGAGGCAGGTCCCAAGAGTGTAAGAGTATAAATAGCTGGGTGCAAGACTAGAATATAGATGACATCATGGGGGTGTGTGTCAGGCATACTGTAAGAGGATTGGAGCCCTGTGGATCAGAATTGCTCCTTGCTTAGCACAGCTAAGCTAGAGGTGTGTCCAAACTGCCTAGCACTCTTTACAAAGTGTAGGCGGGTGTGCGCGCTGCGCACCAGGTCTTACAGGAAGAAAAAGGAAGTTAAACCAGGAAATAGGAGCTCTGTGCACATTTTAGCACTCTGTTTGCATGGCACACACACAGGCTTAAACAGGGAGGCAATGGGAAGGGAAAGCAGCAGTAGGAAGGTAATCAAGGAGAACTAGCTTAGCTGACAGGTGAAATGTATCAGAAACAGCCAATTACACAGGCAGCAGCCCAGCCCAGCACACCACTATAAACTATGCAAACACCTGTCCCCCTTGTTTTTCCCAAAACCTCTGCACCACCGGTGTATACAGACGGGGAAATTTTACAAAATGAAAGCAAGAGAAAAATGTTAGGGGCTGCATTTGCTATCATAAACCAGCATGTGCAAGAGGCTGAGGGTGGTGAGGATATGAATGCTGCTGAGCAACCTACAGTGGGGAGATGGGGAAGAGTGCACAGATCCAGGGTAACCTACCAAGGGCTACATGAGCTGGAGATAGTGGAGTGCTATAGGGTGGACAGGGACCTCATACAGCAAAAGCTGTGCTGGCCACGCCTCACACACAGAACTAACAGAGGGGAACCCATCCCAGTGGATACCAAGGTATGTGTAGACCTAAGAATACTAGCTACAGGTACCTTCCAAAGGCCAACTGGGGATATGATGGGTATCTCACAGGCATCAACATCCAGGGTACTCCACCAGTTCCTGGATTCCATGTCAGCACATGTCGGTGAGCATGTATATTTCCCCATCACCCGTGAGGCGTTGGCCAGCAATATGCTTCTCTTCCACCAAATAGCAGAATACCCTGAGGTAGTGGGTGTAATAGTCTGCACGCACATATGCATTAAAGCACCACCAGGTGAGCAGGGTAGGGTCTACATCAACCACAAGGGCTTCCCCTCCATCAACTTCCAGGTCATGTGCGATGCCCAGGGCATTATGATGAATGTGTGTGCTGGCTGCCCTGGAAGATACCACGATTCCCACATTTGGCATCTGACGCAGCTGTACCAGACATTTGCCAATGGGGACATCCCACACGGTCACCTAGTGGTGGATGCTGGATATGCACTGGAGCCATGGCTGATGACACCCATCAGAAATGCACACACACCCAAACAAGAACTCCATAATGAGGCACACGCACAAACACGAATCATAATAGAGCATGTGTTTGGGATGCTCAAGTCACAGTTCCAGTGCCGGGACACATCCAGTGGAGCCTTGCAGTACTCACCAACTATATGTACCCAAATTGTCTTGTATGTGCCGTGCTGCACAATATGATCCTGTGGAAACAGCTGCAGCAGGAACAGCATAGGGCAGGGCCACACAGCCCCCACCAGTGCCAAGGCCTGCACAGGCACAGAGTGACTCAGAGGAGGAACCACCTGAGCCTGCCCCAGTAGGCAAAAGGAGGCATGCCCAGTATGCCCTGGCCTTGGCAAAGAGGCAATGCATAGCACATGCACTAACACAGTAGGGTCCCAGGGAATGACACATCACTCAGACTTGCACATATAGTAAAAGGGATGCCAAACGTAATACTACCTGTGCTCAGCCATGTATAGGAAGTGTACTATGTGCATCCAACATGTGCAGTCCTGCAGCACCACCCTCAATACTGGGACACCCACTAGGTAAGTGACTCACACATGCCAGTTGGGGGGGCACATACCCAGCAACAGTCACAGCCAGCAGGATAGGTGTAGACAAACACAAACAAATGCTGTACTATGGCCTCTGAATGAGCCCTATGGGTAACCCCTCCCCCAGGCCTACACAGACAGAATACAGCAGGCCAGGCAGGTGGATGTAAGTTGTGAAGTCTAGGAAGTCAGAAACTAATATGTAGTTAGTGAAAGCTAAGATCTGTAGTACACTGGTATGCCTCTAGCCAGCACGATAGGTAAGTCCACAGACTGAAATGGTGTACCCGACATACCAGTACAGTCCTAGCAAATGAGTAAACATGTCAGGTGTGTCCCACCATCCTACTTACACTTATAGTAACAGTCAGGTGTGCCCCCCCATCCCTGTGTAGAAATGTAGAAACAGTCAGTTGCCCCCCCCCCGCTATGCAGAAAGTAGCAACAGTCAATGCCAAATTACCGATGTATACCCTGCAGACACAACACTGTACAACACAAAGGTCAGCATCGCAGTACAAACTACCTGGACTTGATCCACACATGCAATACAGATGGCCATACTGGGCATGCTCACACACTTAAACACATGAAGGCCATGTCTGCAAACACCAGTGGACCAGACATATCTGGCAGTTGCAGTTTTTATTGCAGACACATGTCAGTATGCACCATTCCTGCCTTGCACACACAGTGGATGGGAATACAGACATATATGTAAGGACAACACACAATAATAAGCCAAATGTAGATGGACATAGATGTGTGGAATTGACCATGACAAGGAACCATCTGGGCCTGTTCCACACAGCCAAAGGGCCCCAAACACATGAGGTGCGGGTGTCACTCACTGCAGATACTAGCCACCAGTATCTTTCAGCATGACAAACTATATGGTGCACGTGCCAGCTGTGCAACATGACTGTACAAGGAAGTAGTCACCTAGTAGCTGTTTACATGTACCTGTGGCATATGACTCTGTGTTTGCTTGCATGTGGCATAACAACCCCTACATGAATGGGTTATGGCCCATGCACACACTGCCCTCCCCATAACAGTATCATGACTAGCCTGCTGAGGTCATCCAATGTGAAATACACCTCTGGGAGAGCTGTAGCTCAGTAATCCCCATTGCATGTCCCACAACTGTGTACTGCTGTAGTGATAAACTAGTTAGGTAGTAGTTATAATTCCAGACATGGCATGGTAACTGTGTGAGTGTGTGTTTGTGTACATGTCTCTCTGTCTCTGATTGTGTAGAGAGAAATGCTTTTTAGGCTAATCACACTCTGTACAATACAATTCATATACTCACCTTTGGCAAGGCTGCTGATGTCACTCACCTAGCAATACACCTCTGGGAATATCATAGCCCAGTAACCTCCATAGCGCGTCCTGTAACTGTGTACTGTTGTAGTGTGATAAAGTAGTTAGGTAGGTGTTCTAACCCCAGACCTGGCAACTGTGTGTGTGTTGGTGTGTGAATCTGTGTGTGTGTGCATCTGACTGAGTAAAGAGCAATGCTTGTTAGGCCACTCACACTCTGTACAATTTATATACTCAACTTTGGCAAGGCTGCTGATGTCACTCACCTGGAAATACAACTCAGAGAAAGTAATAGCCTAGTAATCCCTGTAGCGCATCCTGTAACTGCGTACAGCTGTCGTGTGATAACATAGGTAAGTGTTCTAACCCTAGACTTGGTAACTGCGTGTGTGTGTGTGTGTGTGTGTGTGTGTGTGTGTGTGTGTGTGTGTGTGTGTGTGTGTGTGTGTGTGTGTGTCTGTCTGAGTAGAAAGCAATGCATTTTAGGCTACTCACACTCCATACAACTCAAATACTCACCTTTGGCAAGGCTGCTAATGTCACTCGCCTAGAAATACACCTCTGGGAAAGTCATAACCCAGTAATCTCCATAGCACATCCTGCAATTGTGTACTGATGTAGTGTGATAAAGTGGTTAAGTAGATGTTCCAACCCCAGACTTGGCAACTGTGTGTGTGTGTGTGTGTGTGTGTGTGTGTGTGTGTGTGTGTGTGTGTGTGTGTGTGTGTGTGTGTGTGTGTAAATGCGTGTGTCTCTGTCTGTCTTAGACTGAGTAGAGAACAATGCTTTTTAGGGTAGTCACACTCCTTAGAATTCATATACTCAACTTTGGCAAGGCTGCTGATGTCACCCACCTAGAAATACACCTCTGGGAAGATTATAGCTCACTAATCTCTGTAGCGTGTCCTGTAACTGCATACAGCTGTCGTGTGATAACATAGTTAGGTAGGTGTTCTAACCCCAGACTTGGTAACTGTGTTTGTGCGTGTGTCTGCCTGAGTAGAAAGCAATGCTTTTTAGGCTACTCACACTCCATACAACTCATATACTCAACTTTGGCAAGGCTGCTAATGTCACTCACCTAGAAATACACTTCTGGGAAAGTCATAACCCAGTAATCTCCATAGCACATCCTGCAACTGCGTACTGATGTAGTGTGATAAAGTGGTTAAGTAGATGTTCCAACCCCAGACTTGGCAAGTGTGTGTGTGTGTGTGTTTGTGTGTGTGTGTGTGTGTGTGTGTGTGTGTGTGTGTGTGTGTGTGTGTGTGTGTGTGTGTGTGTGAATCTGTGTGAGCGTGTGTCTCTGTCTGTCTTAGACTGAGTAGAGAACAATGCTTTTTAGGGTAGTCGCACTCCTTAGAATTCATATACTCAACGTTGGCAAGGCTGCTGATGTCACCCACCTAGAAATACACCTCTGGGAAGATTATAGCTCACTAATCTCTGTAGCGCGTCCTGCAACTGCGTACAGCTGTAGTGTGATCTAGAACCATGGTAGGGTTCCATCTCCACCCATGGCAGTTCTGGATGTTTTGTTTGTGTTCCAATGTCTGTGTATGGAGGAATGCATTATAGGCTACACACTCACAGCACATATCGAATGCCCTACTTTGGCAATCCTGCTGATGTCATTCATTGTGAAATACACCTTTGGGGAAAGATTTCTCTAGTAATTCCTGTGGTGTGTCCTATAACAGCTCCATGCTGTAGTGTGATATAGACCTTGGTCAGGAGTTCTATACCCACATGTCAGTTGTGGATGTTTTGTGTGTGTCTTACTGTCTGTGTAGGGAGCAATGCATTTTAGGCTAGTAACTCACAGTACAGCTGAAATGGCCTTCTTTGGTAATCCTGCTGATGTCATTCAATCTGAAATACACCTTTGGGGAAGAAGTACTTCAGTAATGTCCATGGCACATACTATAACTATGTGGTGCTGTAGTGTAATAAACTAGTTAGGTAGGTATTCAACTCCCAGACATAATTGCTGTGTGTGTGTTTGTTTGTAACTCGTATCATGTGTAGAGGTGGTTGTGAGTGTAGGCAATGTGGAGGGGGTTTTGCTTATTTCTTTTATGGTGGCCCTACTATATATCAGAATGTCAACCATACAGGAATAACAGATGTAAATTAGCTGAGAGGCTGGGGTGTAAAGTCATACCCATACATGTGACATCAAGGCTAGCCACTTGTTTGGCTGTGGGTTCATAGGTTCATAGGTAAATACTAGGCTATCTGCCCTAGGGCATTTATAAGTCTAGCCAGAGTGTATTTGGCTTCCATCTCCCTATTAGATTAGCCTACTGTGCCTCTGTAAAATAGGTCACAGAAGGTACCCTTTTAAGATTAGTTTACTGTGCCTCTATCTAGCAGGGACACAGAAGAGATCCCAGGGGTGAATTTGCGATTTCCCATCCACGCGTCCAGATTTCGCTTGAAGAGGGTCAGCGAGGGGCTATGTCTAACATGAACTGGGATTCTATTCCAGAGTGAGGGGAGCCTCTGGGAAATGAATCTGTCCCTCCAGCATGTCCTATTTATTTTTGTGTTGAGGTTTAGGTCCCTGGAGCATGTAGCTCTAAGGGACTTGGAGTTTTTGAGGTGGAGCATGTCCATTAATTCTGGGTTTGACATGGCTTTGTACATCAGGCATAGATCGCTTCTGAGTAGGCAGTAAGCAACTGAGTAGAGCTGGAATTTCTTTAGTCGACTTGCATAGGACATCTGTTTGTAGCCTATGATCCTCTTGGTGAGGTACTTTTGGGGTCTCTCCAGTTGCTGCAGGTGTCGGGTAAGGTACATCCCAAAAGGGGCATTGTATTCAATTATGGGCCTGATGAGTGATGAGTAGAGGGGCACAATGACCTCTCTTGATTTAGATGCGAACCCTTTCATGACAAGGTGGGCTATATAGAAGGTCTTTCTAACCACTTTGGCAACGTGATTATCAAAGGAGAGATTACTATCTACGTTGGTCCCCAAATCTCTAATTACTTCTTCCGTACTTAATGGATTACCACCTATGTGGTAATTTGTGGGCACATTGTTTTTCCCAAAGGGGATGACTATGCACTTTTTAGCATTTAGCTTGAGGCCGTGGCTCTGGCACCAAGCATCCGTCTCTGTGAGACCCTTTTGGAGTATGTTTGTGTCAGCTGGAGATTCGATTATGGCCCCCAGTTTGCAGTCATCTGCGAACTTTGTCAGCCATAATCCCCTGTGTTAGCCTGAACCTCAGAGAAGTATATACCAAACAAGAGAGGTCCCAGAACTGAGCCCTGTGTAATGCAACTTGTAACTGGTTTGGATTCGGACATGACACCTGTGATTCTGACCATGTGGGTTCTATCTCTGAGCCAGTTTGCAACCCATCTTGTGATATAGGGGTTGATATTTAAGCTGGTAAGCTTATTTATGATGCCTGAGTGGGGTATTGTGTTGAAGGCTTTTGTGAGGTCCAGGTAGGCTGTGTGGACTACCTTGCCCTCATCTATGGCTTTGGTAACTGTTTCAAAGAAATCAACTAGGTTTAAGAGGCAAGATCTGCCCTTAACAAAGCCGAATTGGGTAGGGTCCAGTGTCTGGAGGCTCCCAATGTCTTTGTTTATGAGTTCCATGATAATATGCTCCATAGCTTTACAGACCAGTCTAGTCAGGCTTATGGGACGATAGTTTCTGGGGTCCATTGTGGCACCACCTTTGTGGAGTGGGACCACTGTAGCTGTACGCCATTCTTTGGGTACATATCCTGTAGTAAGACTAAGTTTGAACAGTGACTTAATGTGAGGGTTCAGTTCTTCTTGGAGCTCATGTAAGACATAGCCTGGGACACCATCTGGTCCCATAGATGCTGTGTTTTCTGCTTTGGAGAGGGCAGCTTTCACCTGTGCATCTGTGATGTCAGGGAGGTTACATTCAGTTGGGATAGGCATTTGCTCCTTTGGGGGGAAGGGGGGGAGAAGTTTGCGCTGAATCTGTCTGCCAGGATGTTGGCTATGTCTGTAGGTTCGGTATATTTTGTACCGTTATGCAACAATTCAGAGCATATCTGGGAGTTTCCGCCCATGTTCCTGACACAACTAAAGAAGGCCTTGTGATTATCTTTAGTGTCTAGGCAATTTTTCTTTCGAAACTGGCCTTTGATGATTTTATGAGGGATTGAACTCTCTTGCTGATACTGATCAGAGATGCCTTCCCTTTTTGGGATTTTGCTCTGTCATGTAGTAGCTTCCTCCTTCTGTTGTATAGCTTATTTATGGCCGGGGTCCACCAGACCAGTCTCCTGTTTTTGGAGGAGTGAGTCTTGGTTTTATTTGGGATAGCACGATCCATGCATTCCTGCAGGTGCTCATAGAATGCATTTGTAAAGGATTCTGTGGATTGGGCTGTATTATCCTCTGGCCCAGGGGTTTTGAAGGATTCCACCTCAGTCTTGAGAAGTGCAAAGTTGGCTTTCGAGAAATTCTTTACAGTGATTTCCTTGGCTGGGGGTGGGGACGGGATATGGATGTCCAGGAAAATTTGTTTATGGTCTGATCTTACCAATGAGGGGTTTACCTCTGGTGTGGAACACAGAGTCCCCATGTTGGTGATGACCAGGTCCAATATGTTGGTCCCTCTTGTGGGAGTGGTGACCAGTTGTTCCATTGCGTTAGAGTTTATAAATTCAAGGAACCATTGGGCGAGGGTGTTTGGGCTTGAGTAGTTTTCCCAGTCAATGTTTGGGTATTTGAAGTCACCCAATAACATAGTGTTTGGAGAGACCTTCATATTCTCCAGTGTTCTCAGGAATGCCAAGTGGGGTTCCTGTAATAAGGAGGGTGTTCTGTAGCAGGCTACAAACTGAAAGGCAGTTTTGCCCACTGTTAGTTGCACATGGATGGTTTCCGATGCTTAGTGCTGTGCCACTAACCTGGAGGTGTAGGTATCTTTGATGAATATAGATACTCCCCCTCCTTTTGTGCTTCGGTCCGAGTTTTGGGGCCGAAATGCATGGTATGAGTTATAACCTGGTAGTGCTGGGGTGCTCTCAGGAGCCTTGAACCAGGTTTCTGTTACTGCACAGACATCGATTTTCTCCATACTGAGGAGAGCCTCGAGTGCGTGCATCTTGAGGTTTAGACTTCTGGCATTGAGTAGCATTACCTTTAGTTTTTTTATCCTTGGGCTGTCTATGGAGGTGGGTTTGTCCTTTGAGCCTTGCCTAAAAAAGGCACCATGGGGGTGGCAAGAGCCTTGGCCAGTATATGAAAGCCTAAGGGTGATAGGTGCAAGCTGTCCCTAGTGAAGCAACGTGGCTTGTCGAGCATGTCATCCCAGGTTGACAGACACTGGATCCCCTTTGAATGACACCAATACTTTAGCCAATTGTTGAAACTGATCATTTTGTCTTTATACTGTGGCATCATTCTTGGTGAGGGCAAGATGCTACTCAAGGTCAGGGTCATACCAGACTGGGCTGCATGGTCAGAGAGCTCCTCTATGTCTCTTTTCATGTAGACCAGGGAGATGCCTATTCGTACAAGACATATAGTGTGTGGAGCCTCTCAACCCCATTAATGGTGCATGTGGACATATGAGTATTTGTTAATCTGCCATTGCTATCTACAAATGTATGGCCATATATACCTATATAGATTTATACATCTGCCAATATATATATATATATATATATATATATATATATATATATATATATGTATATATATATAGATATATATATATATATATATATATATATATATATATATATATATAAAACTACGTCCATATACACCTACATAGATATCTGCGTACACATATGTAATGTGCTGTGTATATGTAGACATATAGGTGTAGACCCATATATGTGTTGATTTAGGCATATGCATGTATATATGTGCATATATATTGATATGTATGTATATAGTTTTAGAAATCAATATATATATATATATATATATATATATATATATATATATATATATATATATAGATACGTTGCATCTGTTTAGATATTAATATAGGTACACACACATACATCTAGATGTTGGTATACATTCTCTGTACTGTTGCATGACTGGAGTGGATGATTTGTTTCTCCAAACGTCAAATCTTTTTGTATCTGTCATGGCTTAGTGGTAAATCACTTTGTCTATGGTGTGCCGAGTCCTTGGTTTGAGCCTTGCAAGAGCTGTTTATTTTGTTGCTGGGCAGAACACGGCCCATTGAATGCACAGTGATTAAGGTACTTTAATGCAGTTGTAAGCAGGTTTGCATGGGTTTCTGTAGAGCTAAGCAATACCTACACAGGTTAAGCAATTCAGCAGCTGAGTATAAGAAACTGTAACCAGAATTTAGCTGTGCTTACTTCTGCGCAAATCCACGCAAACCCACATACAACTGCTTTAAAGTGCCTTAATCACTCTGTATCCATCGGCCCTTGTTATGCCTAGCAACAAACTAAACAACCTCTGCTAGGCTCAAACCCAGGACCATGCACACCATAGCCCAAGTGATTTATCCCTAAGCCATCTCAGATAAACATACCCCTGCTGTATTCACAAACATATCATCCAGCCCAGTCACACAACAGTACAGAGAATATATTCCAACATGTAGAAGTATGTGTGTGTCAAAATATATTGTCTAAACAGATACACCATATTGATATATGTAAATATTTATATATATATATATATATATATATATATATATATATATATATATAGAGAGAGAGAGAGAGAGAGAGATAATATATATAAATAAATATATATATATATATATATATATATATATATATATACATACACATATATGTAGGCATAAATATATATATATATATATATATATATATATATATATATATATATATATATATATATATATATATAGGTATATACAGTCATACATCTGTAGATAAAGTGGGAACATAGCAGAAACAGATATGTCCACATGCTCCATTAATGGGGTTGACAGGCACAAACAAAATACACCATGCACAAATAGGTATCCCCCCACAGCCAAACACGTCTGCCCTCCAATACACTACCAGCTGTTGCAGATCCCATAACCAGGACCTTACACAGCAAGGGCACAAGATGTTAACAGTACTCCATCCCTCCTGTATGATGTCAGGTTGGTATCAGTAACATTTCATGCAGTACAGTCAGGCTCATAATGACTCCCATTTTGCAGTCATCTGTTACCTTATTAGTCAGAGTCCCGTACTGTTGGCCTGTACTTAGGAGATGTAGATTCCAAACAACAGTGGTCCCAGGACTGAACCCTGAGGTATTTCACTTGTCACTTGTCTGGGGATGGATTTGGAGTCAGTTACACCTACAGTTTGGGATCTGTCAGTAAGCCATGTGGCAAACCAGCAAGTAGCATAGGGATGTATGACTGGATTAGTATGTTAATCTATGTTTCCAGACTGGGGGATGGTGTTGAAGGGCTTGGCGAGGTCCACATAAGCTTTGTGGACTGCTTTACACTCTTCAGCAGTTATGCAGACTGAGTCAAAGCTGTAAATCATTTCAGGAGACAAGACTGGCCCTCCATGAAACCAGTCTGTGTGGGGTCCAATGTTTGAGGGTTGCCAATGTCTGCGTTCAAATCATCCCTGATAATGCATTCCATGGCCATGCAGATCAGGCTCATCAGACTGATGTGATGGTAGTTCCAGGGATCACAAGTGGATCCCCCCTCGTGGAGTGGGATAACTGCAGCTGTGCACCACTCAGTGGGCACCAGGCCTGATGCGAGGCTATGATTACACATGACAGTTAGTTGAGTTGCCATTCCATTTTGTAGTTCATGTAGTACACAGCCCAGGATGTCATCTGGTCCCATGGATGCTGTATTCTTAGTTGTGGGTAGTGCATTTTCTGCATGTGTGGCCATGATTACTGGGCAATGGAACCCTTTCCGTACTGACATGGGCCCTTTTGGGGGTGTGAGGGGGTGAATGTGGCACTAAATCAATCTGCCAGAATATTGGAACATTCCATGGGAGCAGTCTATGTAATGCCATTCTGTTGGAGCTCAGAGCACTTCTGAGCATTGCAAGTTAGAATTCGTAACTATAGAATGCCGTGTGGTTATCTGTGGAATCTGTGGCAATTTCAGTTACATAATCAGCTTTGGAGGATTCCATGAGGGATCTCAATGTCTTACTGGGGCTGGTAAGGATGTTGTTTGCATCCTTGGATTCAACAGTGTCTACCATCTGTTGTATACTCCATTAATGACAGGAGACCACCAGACCAGCTTGACTATTTGGGAGCTGAGCATCATGGTTCTATGTGGGATGTCAGGAATCATGCACAAGTGGCTGTGCTCATACAGTGCCTTAGTGCAGGATTCATCAGTTGAACTGTCAGCTCCTGTCTCCATGGGTGTCACAAACATTGTCACTTCTGCCTTTTACATTTTACAGACAACTGTATATACTTTCCTTTCACATGTTCAGTTTGATTAACCTGTAGTGGGATTACTTTGGTGGAACCACAGTCCCATGTACTGTTGTGATGCTGAGTTGTTAATTACTGTGACTGTAGTGTACAGGGTCCTGGGTTCATGACCTGCAAAGGCAGGTTATTTCTGTTCTGGCCAGAACAGCGGTTAATGCATACCAACTAATTAGGGGCAAGTTAGGTTAGTCACACTCAATACAATTTGAATGCCCTACTTTGCCAATCCTGCTGATGCCAATCATTGTGAAGTACACCTTTGAGGAAAGAGTACTCAAGCAATCTCTGTGGTGTGTGTCATAACAGCGTAATGCTGTAGTGTGATATGGTACTCTGGTAGGGGTTCTATTCTCACACATGGGAGTTGTGGATGCTCTTGTGTTTGTTCCTATGCCTGTGTAGAGAGCAATGCATGTTTGGCTAGTCACACTCACTACAATTCATTTGCTCTACTTTGGCAGTCCTGCTGATGTCATTCACTGTGAAAAAAACCTTTCGGGAAAGAGTACTCCAGTAATCTCTGTGGCACATTTTGTAATGGCATAGTTCTCTACTGTAATAACTAGTTAGGTAGGGGTTCTAATCACAGGTGTATGCATGTGTGTGTGTCATAATGTGCTGATGTATGTCATTCATGTCCTGTGTGCAGGTGGTTGTGAGTGTGTAACAACTGGGCCCAATGTTGAGTGTGTTTATAAAATTTCTTATATGGTGCCCCTAGCATATATCACAATATCCACCATGCAGGGATAACAGATGTGATATCAGTACATAGTCAGTCACAGTTTCGAAACCCAGGACTGGTAGGTGTGTGACAAAAGCATGCTCAACTTTTACTCTCTAAACCCACCCTGACTTATCTTTGCCTCTGTCTGCCTCTCTCACTCCCTATTTGGTGGATGTGGAGACTTACACCTGCTTTGCTTAGGTAGTGGCATGTTTATTGTCAGTGATGCTCATGATCAACTGATGGCCTCAGCACAGATTATAGCCTTCCTCTAGCTGATTGCATGTGGAACAGCTGCGTTAACATTCTCATAGCCAATTGCATGGAAACACACTCCAATATCTAGGAACATCTTGTTGGTGTTGGGCCTTTGCATTCATTGTGAGCAGGAACTAGCTTTGTTGTTTGGCAAACAGCATCAGAGATGGGTTGGAGACTTACCACTGACAACATACAGTGTGGAAACAGGCCAACACACAGGAGGGGGATGTGCCTGTCCTGACTACAGACTGTAAGTGCTGCTATACTGCAGTTGGGGTACTATTGGTTTAACAGGGTGTGTGTGGATATGGCTGTCCTACATGTTTTAATACTTGTCATGTTAGTGCTATGTTTATGAGGAATCCTCATCTATAGGGTCATCTGTAGACTGGGCAGTGTGTGGTGCCTTGTGTTACTTGTGTTACCCACAGAGCACCTATCTCTTAACTGCAGAAGGTAGTGTGAGGATTGCAGTCAGTAGATGGTGACATCTGGGAGAGTTACTGATGTCATATCCCTCATAGGACATATGTTGCATCAAACCCTGTTACGACAGGAAATGCATGAGGCCATCACAGCAATATGTCAATATTGGGCCTGTGTTCGTGCCTCCAGCCACAACCCTTTCAACCTTTGTACATATGTCATGCAGTAGGGGGTGCATATGTTCTGTACACCATATTCAGTGACAGCATATCTGATAAGCCAGTGAGATATCAGACTGATACACATGTTATGTATAGTTGGGGTTATATTTGAGGACATAGCCTGGGCATTCTGTGGTTGTGTGTACAGTACCGAGGTATGTGTAAATCTGGTAATTGTTGACAGTGCTTGTGTATAATGCATATGTACCTTGGCCTGTGTAGAGACTGTGGTATGTGTGTGATGACTGGGTGGGAAATAGGAAATTCACCCCAGGGATCACCTCTGTGGCTCTGCTCGACAGTGGCACAGGAAAATAATTTTCTTAGGTGGCAAAAGCCAGGGTACCTTTTTGGCTGGGCTTGTAAAGGCCCCAGGGCCGATAGCCTAGTACCTACCTATGAACCTATGAACCTATGGTAGATGTCATTGTTCTTGGTCTTGTTCTATCTGATGTTGCATGTTGCTCCACTGTATGTCACCCTATCAACTTACATGTTTGTAGGGGCGAACACACACATGTCCTAAACCACAGACAG
Organism: Protopterus annectens; assembly: GCF_019279795.1. Taxonomy (NCBI): domain Eukaryota; kingdom Metazoa; phylum Chordata; order Ceratodontiformes; family Protopteridae; genus Protopterus; species Protopterus annectens. Next base: position 176,902,472 of record NC_056726.1, read on the forward strand.
CCATCAGACCACACTGTGTAGTGGCTCAGTATATGTAGGGTTGTTGTGTGAGTGGGTCATATGAGGATGGTGTACATCAGATAGTCCCTATACTGTAATAGTACGCTAGCTTACCATATGTGGCTGTGTTCACATTGGTTGTGGTTATGCGCTTTCACACAGGTGCCTGTTACTCTGGGATGCAACATTCCTTTAGAGCCTGCTATCTATTCAGGTACATTTGTATTCCCACATAGGAGATGTAGCCCAGTGTTGAGTCAGTCTGCCTGTAGCCTGCACTGTGCTTTGTTACATGCCTAGCAGTTTACTGTACTTATCCAGTGAGATGTCATGTCCAGATACTTGCCAGATGTACTGCTGCCTGACCACCATGACAGTCATGTATGTCAGACAAAGCAGTGGGATGCTGTTCAGATGTATGTCAGTAACTAGTGGATAGTATGTAGCCATGGCACCTTTGTACCAGTGGTTATTATGTGTCAGGACAGACGGGGTGTATGAATGTATAACCTATGGGGGAAAATGTATACCAGTATGTACATGTTATACCCATGTACATGGCTAGTAGCATCCACATTAACAGGCCTGGTCCACATGTCTTGCATGTAGGGGTTCTGTGTATACCCGTGGACTGACCCAAGTGTGTCAGACTGTCCACATATATTGGCCATATCGCAGCTGTAGTCTACAGGGGCATTACTGTGCTAGCAGTGGTACTATACTACGATGACAGTAGGATGTCTGTAATTAGCCAATGGCGCACATGTTAACAGCAAATGTGGCCTCCCACACACACCATTTCTGCAAAGACAATCACTATTACAGTAGCAATAGTCTACAAACATGCCTGCACTACATATGTGACATCCCCTTGCACTGAGAGGTTGGGACTATTGGAGCTGTGTTAGGGCTCCACTCCATGTTCAGGACATATGGTGAACATAAATGTATAAATAAGTATACATATATCCATATAGATATGTACACATATACATATCTTGCTTACCGTATGACAACAGTTTTACACACATGTGCCTGTGCTCCAGCCTCTATCCTCTGCCTACATACCAGGCTTTGCACATATCACACGCTGTCAGGGGGTGTTATGTAGTGGGCTGTGTGTATGTCATGGTGTCATTCCTGCCATCACTCCACTGCTGTTGTGTCCCCCACACATACTAGGGGGTTGGGGCCATATATGTGTGGGTTTCATTTACACAATACATGTGTGCCCTAATGCACTCCAGAGGCCAGTGTATGTTACAGTGGTATATGGCCCAGTATTAGTGAGTGTAGAGGGGGTGCACCATGACTAACCTAGGCTGTTACAACATGTGTGGGTATCTGGGATAGGCTGCCTTAAGGTATCTGGATGTACTTTACTATACAATTCAACTTGGTTAAATGCAGGCCTACTGCCTCCTGCCATACGGGATGTTCTGTTTGTCAGTGTGATTGTGATGGTGTCAGGTATGCCTTGTTATGTAACAGATACATCGCATTGGGTCAACTGGGGTCTGTCCCCCCAGGGATTGTGTGCAGAGTGTAGATAGAGGCTGCTGACCTGTACATCTGCATTACGCACTGGGGATTGTCTGGTTTGCTGTGGCCCAGTCTGTCATTACTAATGTACTACTTGGAGGCCTTGGCCTGGACAGCAACATATGTCAACTTTTCCAGACTACTGTCTTAGTATAACTGTTTCACAGTTGCATTACACTGCTCATATGGATCTCAGTGTCTAAACAGCTATATGCCATGACATATACAACTGTCATAGAACACAAATAAAGCTTTTACATTAATTTATGCACACCTGTGTGTGGTGTTATACCCTTTGATATCCCTGTGGGTATATGTTGCAGGCTATGAATGTCATTCATATGGGTGGCTCATACAGTTTCCAGTTGGTATGGTGGTGACTGTAGGAATACTGGCTGTTCCATATTGTGTGCACATACTACATATGTATATTACTGCACAAATCTCTGTGTGTGCATGTGTAGTTACATATATATATATATATATATATATATATATATATATATATATATACCTGCATCTGCATATATGTGTCGGTGTATATGTATCCTAGGGATGGCCATGTCGTGTCTGATCCTGGTTATGGGAACTGCAAAACTTGGTACTGTACTTGGTGCTTGGATGGGGGGGGTATACCTATACGTACCAGACATATATTGTGTGGGGCCTCTCAGCCCCATTAACATTGCATGAGGACATATATGTTTTGTTATTTTCCCATTATCTACAGATGTATGTCCGTATATACCTATGTATGTATATCTATCTATCTATCTATCTATCTATCTATATATATATATATATATATATCTGCTATCATAATTATATAAACTGCCGTATATATTTTGACATGTAAATGTGGACATATATATCTATAGATGCAGGCATTTGCATGTTTATATGTTCATACATATTTATGTGTGTGTGTGTGTGTGTGTGTGTGTGTGTGTGTGTGTGTGTGTGTGTGTGTGTGTGTGTGTGTGTGTGTGTGTGTGTATATATATATATATATATATATATATATATATATATATATATATATATACATATATTAATATGTTGTAACCATTTAGACATTAATATATTTACTCACACACATACATCTACATGTTGGAATGCATCGTCTGTACTGTTGAATGACTGGGCTGGATCATATGTTTGTGAATACATCAAGGATATGTATATCTGAGATGGCTTAGTGGGAAATAACTTTGGCTGTGGTGTTCAGGGTCCTGGGTTTGATCCTAGCAGAGGCTGCGTATTGTGTTGCTAGACAGAACAAGGGCCAGTGAATACAGTGTGATTAAGGCACTTTAAAGCAGTTGTAAGCAGGTTTGCGTGATGGTAAGTACTGCCAACATCCGCTTATGTTTTCTTACAGTCAGTTGGCTTCAGATTTCTCAACCTGTGTAGGCATAGCTTACCCTCGCACAAACCCACGCAAACCTGCTTACCACTGCTTAACAGTGCTTACTGACGCTTATCCACATGCTAATTCCTTTAAAAGAAAAGAAAAAGGGGTTGATAGGACAGTGGTGAAAAAGGGGGCACAAAGAGGGAAAGACAGTAGGGAAAATAGCTAGGCATGTGCAGAAAGGTATAGGAAAGGTCCATAGCTGCCCATTTCTTCTACAGCAACAGCTGTGCATATACACTATATTTGCAGGTACTTTTGGACCTTCAAACCCCTGGGAGAGGGGTGAGGACAACATATATTCATTATGATGCCAATTAGCCCAGATTACATGTGTCCAGTGGACACATGTGCAAAATGAACAGCTATGTATGGGGCGAGATTTTTTGTGGGAACAGATTACCCTTTTTTTTTTCGGATGAGAGTGGGATATTGGGGAGGGGTAGTAGGTATATTTGGGGAGGGAGGTTGGGTAGGTTAACAGACAAGACACACAAGATGCATACAGGGCTGGTATATGACACATGTGGGGGGTAAACACCTTGGACAGGGAGGGGTGTTTGGAAGTCACATGCCCATGAGCCCCCAACTGGAAACAGTGGGACTGAGGTTCCCACCCATGGGCAGTCACCACTTCACCATCACGGCTCCGAAGGTAGCTGTGCTGGGGGCTGTGTAGGAGGTGCAGGCTCACCCTCTAATAGCGCCAATCAGCCATCAAGCTGGCGTAGCCGCTCTCAATACTCCAGCTCAAGCTCCCTATGCACCACAGCCCAGACCTGTTGATGGTTGACAGGTTCCCCCCTGCGCCCACTCTGAGGAGGGTGAGCCCCATCCCCCGCAGTGGTTCCTCCTGAAGGTGGTGCAGGGCCCAAGGAGGAGGAAGTCCCAGGCTGGTGCCCAGTGCCATGGCCAGCTGAGGTGGGACAGTTGGGTCCACTGGGACCAGCCTTCCCATACGAGCTGTGTTGTCACAGGTTTATGGCAGATATGGGTTAGTAACAGTCAACAGCATTCAGGATTAGTTAAAACAGCATGCATAGGTATTCCCATGAACCCGACACACCAGATTTAACACAGTTGCAGAGCAAGCAGAAGTCATGCATATATGGAACAACAGTGGCCATTACAGGAGTATGTGGGTTTCATTGATGGCAATAGGCCACCAATATGGGTGTATTTTAGCATGGCACATGCATAGAAACAAATGTGAATATTATTAACCATTAGGACATATGTCCCAAAGATGTTTGGAGTGTACTCATACCAGTTGAGAAGTGTCATTGGGTTATTATGCACATATGGTAGGGGTGAGAGAGAGGATTCAATTAACAACTAACATTTCCTTGTAGTTTTCACAACATTCTTAGTCACTGCAGTGATCTTTCCCTTACATGTATTATTACACTGCACACTGGCCTTATATTGTACACTGGTATGTTTATAGATTAGAGTGACAGGTTGCAGGTGTTAATGCAACATATGTTGAGAAGCGCTGTCATACACTCTGAGTGAGATACTAGAATGACAGGTTTGTTTTCATATACATTCTCTGACTATATACACGTTTGACTATCAGTTATATGTCATTGACAGCTGCCTACATTTCTTGGATCATCACACTGAATTTTCAGGGTAACAGGGTACCAGGCTGGTGATATGGGCCATTTATCTGGACAAGCTGGACAGATTGGAACAGTTGTGGGGTATAAATATGCATACAACTTACAATTTGAACATTCAAGCATATTCTGTACAGTTACCGGGTGTAATTATGCATACAGCTTTCTATCTCTACATTGTATCACAGTCTGTACAGCTATGGGGTATGATTATGCATACAACTTAGTAGCACTCCCAGGAGTCAAACCCCTGCTGTGTGTGACAAAAGATTATTGCTAACACCACAGTACACTGTGCTATCAGGGAACTGATGTACAGCTTTCAACTGTTTTCTATCTAAGTCTCCCTAACTTGTACGATATGACTGACCTCTTGGCACTTCCAACATTGTTATGCAGAACTTCATACCCATTTTATCTGCATACCATGGTGTGGGTGACACTGCTTAAAATACAACAGTACTATTTATAGTATGGACAGATCAAAAACATATGAGGGAAGAGTAACCAGAAGCACTCCGGGGGTTATATCTTTATTCAGACTATTAACACATTTATTTCTACTGGTACAACATTTTCTAAAGCTCTTATATTCTTTGTTATGACAGTACATGCAGAATGATTACTAACCTGCCTCGGGACACAGCATTTGCAGCCTAGCATCATGGGCTTGCTGGTTCGCAGCCTTCTCATCTGCAGCTGTCAGAAAAATGCATTGATATTTAGCCATACCTATCCATAGTATACACAAGCTAGGCAACTATTTACTACTTAGTAGAATGTGTACTTAGTACTGGGGCATTGGCCATCTCCCGACACTCCTGGATCCACTGTTCCAGGACATCCCCCCTCCACCACTTCAGGTCAGCATGGTGGCGCCTGACCTGATCACCATTCCAGGGGATACCTGTGGTGCTGGCGAGGTCATGGGCGAGACTATCCCAGGCCTCCATTTTGTACTGCGAGCCCTGGTACTGGCCCTGCAGTAGTCTCTGATCATGGTGTTTTACCAGGAGCCATACCATGAATTTTGACTCCTGGATGCCCCAGCGTTGCGCTCTAAATCGAATGCCTTCACCCACACCAGCTATTCTGCCTGCAGTAGGAAGCTACAACCAGTTATGAGAAGTATTCCTGCCCGTGGGGTTTAAATCTGGCCATTTTCCCACACTTTCTCATGATTGGCCAGTTTTGAAAAGGCTAAGCTATGGGCACACCTGCTTACATAAGGCTGGCACTGCTTAAAGAGGTATACCACTAGGCAGATTGAATTGACTCCGCTACACATTGCTTACACTTACTAACTTGAGCTCTGCTGCGGTTAGCATTGCTTAATAGTTAATTAGCACTATATTTGCCATTTGGCAATGATTTGATCTTCATTACAAGTTTCATATGTGTCTGGTATCTGGGATTCATGTGTACATACACTGTATGGGGACCTGGGGAATTCTACACTTTATTACAATCACACCTCAGATCTATGCTTTATGTTCTGTGGCAGGTTATCCAACATCACACTGTACATGGATTCAGTTCACATGTTTGATTTTCCTTTGGTGAGAATTAGTTTGCTGATACCTCATGCACATCTATTGCTAGGATGTGCTTAGTGGTTAACTACTGTGACTTTAGTGTACAGGGTCCTGGGTTTGAGCCTTGCAGAGGCAGTTTATTTGGTTGCTGGGTAGAACATGGGCCGTTAGATACAGAGTGATTAAGGCACGTTAAAGCAGTTGTAAGTGGGTTTGCGCGGGTTTGCGTGATGGTAAGCACTGCTAACCTCCGGTTACAGTTTCTTATACTCAGTTAGCTTCTACTGTGCTTAATCTGTGTAGGCAATGCTTACCCCCATGCAAATGCACTTAAACACGCTTACTAGTGCTTATATATGCTTACTACTGCTTATTTGTGCTTAAACATGCTTACTAGTGTCATATTCATTATGACACTTGACACTTCACATGTGCATTTCATGCAGTAGAAACCAAAAAACCAAGTATCCAACAAATGCACCGAGTATTAAATATTAACTTGAACACTGTACACATCTCAAAAAACAAGTACCCGTTTATTTGAAGCACTTTTCATTGCTGTTATACAGCAACTTCTTCAGAAAAAATTACACCAATTTCAAACAACCTTATTTAAATAATAAACACAAACACATGATACTAGCATTAGCTGATGTTCACGTCACAACATATTTTCCACATAAACTATTTTAAAACTGGCTAAAGCAAATTAACATTTATACTACTTTAACACTGCTATAAAAAATCATCAATAAATATCCCTACATAAATAAAAAATATATATATAAATAGTATATCCTTCACTTATACAAAACAATACATACTAAAATAAACTGTCACTATTTCTATTTAGTTACGTTTTATGATGTCCCAATATGTACATGCATGTCAAAATTTGTAAAAAGTCTGAAACTTATTCATCTTTTCAGACTTTTAAGTTTCAATAAACATGCTATGTTACAAGAATTGTTAAGTCCTGGAAAAGAGAATAAAAGAAATGCATTTAATCAAATTTGCAATGCTAATTCACGTTCTTCCAACAATAAATTGAAGGTGCCACCTCTAATATCTATTTGTACCTGATCTATTGCTTTAAAAACAAACTTGTGCCCATCATTTGAGGCAATGTGTCTTGCCAAAGGGTTGTCTATTTTGCTAATATCAATTGCATAGGTATGTTCATATATTATTTCCCGTAATCTACGTTCGGTTTTACCCACATAGAATGCTGGGCGTCCTAAACATCTAGCAATATATACAACTTGTTTAGAATTATAGTGAAGTTTGAACTTTAACCTGTATTTATTCCCATTTATGCAAAATGTTTCACCTAGTTCTACAAATCTATGAATATTCATATGATTATGTGTGTAATTTTCTTATTTATGGATTGAGTAAATGCATCTTTTAGCTTTATATCTACTTTAAAGCTTGTAACCACACTTATTACAAGTGCAGAGTAGATTATGTATAAGTTATATGTAGTTTTTAGTACGTGCATAATTGGGAGGAGTTACAGACGTTAAGCTGTATAAACGGGTCGTGTCCACATCTTTGTACATTATTACATTATTACACTAATGCATTTCTTGTTGTTTTAAATATTTTTAGATAATAGAAACAAAATTAAGTTACCAACACAGAGTGATAGGCACAATCTAAGATGGTATTTTAGATTGTAATAGAGTCAATTGTGCAGTTGTTTAGTTGTTTGTGATGACTAAGCTACATTAATTTAATGCAATGTTTATTTATTTCTGATTTTTTAATGAATTAATTAGAGTTGGGCAATTATTGTGATATTTAAGGCACGTCACATCCTTCACAGAAGTATTCTTGATAAAGCCTGATATTCATCAGGCGAAAGCGCTTGATTTATTTTGTTTGATTTATTCTTTGGCATCGATAATAAAGTTTCCAGGGATTATTTGGCTGTGTCTGCTCTCCATGGTGTTTTCTTACTAGACTTTGGGACCCAGTTCATATTTTTGTTTTAACTGTTGCGACCATGGAGAAACGTACCAGCCAGTCCGATTACGACGCTACACCGATTATACTGAAGGATGTTCCAGATGACACACCAGTGACCCGGGAAGAATTCCGACAGGTCATTTGCTTGCTAACCCAGCTTACAAGTTCGCTTAAGCAGAACAACTCAAACTCTGTAAATCAGATACCGGGTAATCAACAGCAGGAGTTCGAAAGGAATAAGGGTCTAAATAATTCTACCGTGAGTGTGCAATTTGTTTCCAGCGATACTAGACCACTTTTGCAGAAGGATGCGAGGGAGGCAGGGTGTAATCCACACTCTGCTGCAGCTAGCGGCTCTGGTGGTACGACGAAAACTTTTAACTTCAATGCATGGACTATGAAACAATTCGCATTTAAATCAGGTACTTTTTCCGGCATTAAGTCGGTTGTTGAGCCAACGGAAGATACTTTTTCATCATTGAGTGATAAATTGTATGCGTATAAAGCTACTCAGCTGGAAATAGATTATTTAAATGAATGCATTCGAGTGCAACGGGTCCCGAAGGGTCTCCGTTATATGAAATTTCCCAATAATGCCTCTCCAGGTTCTGCCTTACACAAGGAACTGATAGAATTATTTAACAAAACGGGCCTGGAGATAATTAAATATATGATTAAGGACTATGAACTGAAGTTGGACATTTTGTTGACTGATTTAAATAAGTTATATGATATTGTTGTGTCTGATAGTAATTTTGGTCAAGTGAAAAGGGATTACGATAAGGTATTTCAGGAGGTGGACCAACATTGTTGTAAAATTGTTAGTAGAAAAATAAGAAAACTAGAGAGGGATTTGAATGAGTACAGAAATGGGCTTGCATATCAAACTACACATAGGGGGAAATGGCCTAATCAACAGATGAATAATAGAATAAGGGACGTAGATGATACTGACAATATTGCTTCCCCAGTAGAGGAGGTACCAAGAAGAAGTGAGAGATTGGCACAAAAAACTAACACTAATAGAAGTAATTCACATCAGGTTTTTCAGTTTCCCCCAAGCAGGCCAAACAACAGGGGCCCAGCCTATCAACAACAGGGATGGGGCAATCCACGGAGATATGATTGAAAGATTTATTGGTACCTGATAGTTTGGAGACAATTTTAGCTGACCCACCTTGTATCCCTTGTGCTGTGGTAACTAAGGACAACTTTTCAATTTATAATTACACGGACATTGGTGTGGACAATGTTTATTTTGAATTATTTACTAAAGGGTTCCAATTTGTCCCTTCGCGTTCCATGGATGTTACTAAAACAATTCTGGAGTTAAAACTCTTCACTAGAAAGTTGAACTTAAATTTGTTTTTTAAGGGGCAAGAGTTCAAGCAAGATTTATTTTCAAGATCAAGCACGTTTAATCCCCCCATGCACCCAGTACTTAAAATCTTTGAGGATTTGGTCGAAGGGGACATTAGGAATCAACATATTAATACTAGTTCAACAGTTCAAAATTTGTCTCCGGACTATTGGCAACTGATTAGTTCTTTAAAAGATGATGAAGTAAGAATTATAAAGCTGGATAAGGGAGGTGGGGTTGTTTTAATGTATAGATGTAACTATGAAGCTTCTATCTATAACATTTTACAGGACACAGAACATTATACTGTAAGTTCATTAAATGAAATGAACGTGGCCTATTCCAAGATTAATTACATATTACAAGATCATTTAATGCAGGGGGCCATTAATGAAAAATTGTATAATTTTCTGTTTGTTAAGAAACAACTGACTCCAATAATATTTGGCATCCCCAAGACTCATAAAAGTTTAAACCCCCTGAAATTCAGACCCATTGTGGCTGGGGGAGGTAGTATTACAGAATCTTTGGGTAAATTTATTGATATTTCTCTTAAAAAACTTGTGATGTCCTTAAATTACATCTGTAAAGATTCTTGGGAATTCCTTTGAAGCATTCATAAGGATTTTTATGAAGACACTAGATTTTTGGCAACTATTGACATAGTGGAACTTTTTCCAAGTATTCCGCATCCCGAAGGACTTGAATGGTTTAATGAATTTCTTGTTACTACATCAGAGTTTTGTGCTAATGTTATAAGGTTGCTGGTGGAATTTATGGAAATAATTTTGAATAATAATTTCATTTACTTTAACGGAGAATTATTTAAACAAAAGAAAGGGGTAGCAATGGGTACCCCATGAGCATCGGCATATGCCAACATTGTTCTTCATGTTTGGGAAAAGAAATACATTTTCTCTTCCTCCTGGGCAAAAAACATAGTACACTATCAATGTTATTTGGATGACATCTGTGTATTATGGAAAGGTAACTTACAAGAGTTTAATGAATTTTTACTGTACATCAATAGTACTACACATTTTTTACGATTCACGCACAATATAAGTGAAGAAAGTTTAAATTATTTAGATGTATCTTTAATTAAAAACACTAATACAGGTGTTTTTCAGTCAACTGTGTACAGAAAAGATTCGTTTTCCAACTTGTATCTCCATTTTGATAGTGGACACCCTTTCTCACAGAAGAAGGGTATACTGAAAGGGCAACTCATTAGAGCATCAAGAATGTGTAGTACGGATGAACTATTTTTAAAGGAGGTTGAGTTGTTGAAAACCTTCTTTATAGAAAGAGGATACCCTAAACACTTGATTGATAAAATGGTGGGCGAAGTAGCAGGAGGCAGAGAAAACAAATATTATCCCTTACTAGGTAAGGAACTGGACGACGTTGGACAAATTAACAATAGGGAGCATCAAGGAGCACATAGTATGTTGGTACACACTTTCAATAATGATTCTGCTCAGGTTATAAGGACAGTGTTAAAATATTGGCCAATATTAAGGGCCCATGAGGACACTAATAAATACATCCCAGCGCAACTTAAATTTGTTAATTCAAGAAACATTAATTTAAAGGGTTTATTTGAAAAGCAGTCCATGGTGGACCCTACTATGCATGGACCAAAAGTAGGCACATTTAAATGTGGGGCCTGCAAACAATGTCCACATATATTTAATAACAACAATTACTACATTGCAGCTAGGAAATTTAAAATAAGGCCAACAAACTATTACAACTGTGGTACTAAGGGGCTATTGTATCTCGGGGTATGTATAAGCTGTTCCTGTTTTTACATTGGCAAAACGGAAAGAACGCTTCGAAAAAGAATATATGAGCACTTTTATGACATTAACAAAAAGAAGGAGTCGAATTCTTTTTTTAAACATTTGCAATTATGTCCTAACATGGTTTTGAAATTTATGGTGCTAGAACAGGTAACACAAAACCCCAGAGGTGGTGATTGGGAAGCATCTCTTGAGTACAGAGAATTGCTATGGCAACTAAAATTGAACGCTGCCAAACCTCCAGGTCTTAATGACACTATTAGTATCAGCAGTGTTCTAAGGATTAGGTGAGCTAGACTGTAATGCAGTATAAACAATTAGTTGTGTTTTTATTTTTATGGTCCTATTGGGTTTCAACTTGCAGATTCATACACTCCGGTTTTGAGGGCATTGGTTTACACCACTGGGGTATGCTAGTGACCTTATGTAAAAGTAAGATATAATATGCCCACATGTTACCAAAACCTTTACTGTATATATATTTTTCATGAACTAATGATCAATAATAGACAAATTTACTTGATTTTATTATTTTTACTCTGTAGTCTAACTTTAGAGTTTTAATATAACATTTAATATAACATTTATTACTCTATATTGTTAACAAGTAATTGATGATAAGAATGAATTTGGTATTTTATTTATGTTGTAAATTTTAATAGAGTTAGGGATTGTATAGTTGTAGTATTTATATACATATATTTATACACACATATTTATATTCATATCATATTTATATTTATTTATTCATATGATTATGTGTGTAATTTTCTTATATATGGATTGAGTAAATGCATCTTTTAGCTTTATATCTACTTTAAAGCTTGTAACCACACTTATTACAAGTGCAGAGTAGATTATGTATAAGTTATATATAGTTTTTAGTAAGTGCATAATTGGGAGGAGTTACAGACGTTAAGATGTATAAACGGGTCGTGTCCACATCTTTGTACATTATTACATTATTACACTAATGCATTTCTTGTTGTTTTAAATATTTTTAGATAATAGAAACAAAATTAAGTTACCAACACAGAGTGATAGGCACAATCTAAGATGGTATTTTAGATTGTAATAGAGTCAATTGTGCAGTTGTTTAGTTGTTTGTGATGACCAAGCTACATTAATTTAATGCAATGTTTATTGATTTCTGATTTTTTAATGAATTAATTAGAGTTGGGCAATTATTGTGCTATTTAAGGCACGTCACATCCTTCACAGAAGTATTCTTGATAAAGCCTGATATTCATCAGGCAAAAGCGCTTGATTTATTTTGTTTGATTTATTCTTTGGCATCGATAATAAAGTTTCCAGGAATTATTTGGCTGTGTCTGCTCTCCGTGGTGTTTTCTTACTAGACTTTGGGACCCAGTTTGTATTTTTATATATGTATGTATGTTTGTGCATGGGTGACTGAATGTGTGTACATGAGTGTATGGGGGGGTGTATTTGATAATGTAATGAATGGGCTGCCAGGGTAAACACTGCGACCATCACAGGTCAAATAGCACTACTATTAAAAATGGCAATTCAGAGATATGCTAATGAACCTATAATGAGGTCTTTCTCATTACAGCAATAGCTGTCTCTTAATCACATCTTCTCACCATAGACAAAATTATCCTAATGGCAGTAGGCATTTTATGTGAGTTGTGAGAATCTTTCTGAATGCTAGGGTATGCCACAAAATGTTATTATGCACACATACACACACACACACACACACACACACACACACACACACACACACACACACACACACGCATACACATTGCACCACCTTGGTATTGTGTGCAAACCCTTGCTCCTAGCTCCAACTTTACACTTTACATTAGGAAAAAAATTTTGCAAAACACTATACCTATTCAGACAAAGTGAAGTTAGTGATATGGTTTTGGTTAAAAGATTGCAAAATGAATCTATTTGTTTTAAATTAGCCATTGGCTGTAGTTTCAATCAGTTGAGTTTTTTAGTAAGTATATTTTCAAAGTGCTGGCATAATTCATCTGTGTTTTGATTTGTGTGCACTTTCATACATTGACATAAACTCAGATATATTATATAGGGAGAGAAAGAGATTGCTTAGCTCCAGATACAGATACATCTCTCTCTCTCTCTGTCTCTCTCTAGCAAAATGCATGTGCACATTCACTCAAACAACACTCACACATGCATGTGTGCTCGCACACACATAGAAACAAGTATTTATGAAGTCATTGAAGGCAGCAGGCTTGGATGAAGTCACTACAGATATGATCAAGATGTTGTGATACATTAGGGGAGGAATGGCATTTCATGGTACTCACTGCAGTATAAAAAGAGAAAGAGGTATATCTCAGGTAACAGGAGAAATAGCATTCTAGTGCCACTGTACAAGTATAAAGGAGGTATTCAGTCTGTGGGCTGTACAGATGGGTAAAGCTCATTACACTATATGAAAGTGCTAAGGAGGGTGACTGACAAATTTACAGACTAGTACAAAGTAAGGTGGAAATGTGCAGTTTGGATTCAGTTCAGCATGCAGTACAACTGACTCAGTATTTGCGGTGAGACAGAGAGTGGAAAAAAAGTTGTATATGAGGAAAGAGTTCAACTGGCATTCCCAGATTTGGAGAACTTATATGGCTATGTCCCAAGAAAGCTGACTTTGGAAGTTCTGTGTGTATTTGATGTCCCAGAAACACTGAAAGAAGTAGTGCAGGTAATGTTAATGGACCCAATAACAAAATTACAAACTGTGGCTGGACTCAAAGAGATGTTCCCAGTAGGAGTGGGTGGGCATCAGGACTCAGCTGTAAACTTACTCATGTTTGTGCTGATGATGGACTATGTCAGCAAGCAGGTCATTACAGACAGATTAAAAAAGCTGTTGTATGCAGATAATATGACACTACAAGCAGATTTTGAATAGATAGCAAATGATAACGGACAAGAATGCAAAACTGAAGGCACATGAGACACATCTGAATATAGGCAAGACAGTGGTTATGGCAACAAATGGGTGAAATCAGAAGAATTAAAATTGAGATAGAAGGGAAAACAGTGGAACAGGTTAGCAGACTTTATCTGGGAGTGGTGGTTAAAGAGAAGAGAACTCATAAGTTGATGGTCAAAGCTTTAAGTAGAGGCAGTGTAACAAAATAGCATAAAGTGTCATGAGTAATGTATGATTAAAATATCTAAGAAATTGAGAATATATATATATAAAACAGTTGTATGAGCAGTCTGCATGGCATAGAAACATTGGCTGGGAGGACAGAGCATCCAGGAAGCTGGTGGTGATGGAAAGGAAGTGTCTGAGATGGATAGTAGGATGCACACTGTGGAATAAAGGAAGAAATAAGGACATCAGACCAAAAGCCAAAGCAGCCCCAATTAGAGCGAAGATCAAGTCAAACAGACTATGGTGGTTTTGGTTACATGTGCAGGGAAGCAGAAGATGATTTGGTAAAGTAGATTTGGGAGAGATAGGAAGAAGGATACAGAAGATGAGGCCATCTAGCCAAGAGATGAAGGGATTGTGTGAAAAAAAGACTTAAGATATGTGGGCATGGTTGTTGAAGAAGGCAGGAGAATGGCTCTGCAACAAGAAATGTGGTTGCAGTTTCTTTGACGTCCACAACTCACCTTCATGGAAAATGGAATGTTGATGATGATGAAAATGAGGAGGAGGATGCTGAAATACTTTACTGCTGCTACTGTCTGGGTAAAACAAGGTCAAAGGCTCTCACATACAAGCGCTCATGATAATGAACAGGTTGTCAGTAACGCACACACTGTACCAACCACAAGCAGTGAGGAAAAGACAAATAGGCTCACATATGCTGAGGCTCTTAAATGTAATCTTTCTAAACCCCAAAGACATTGCACTTACAACACATTTCCGCAGGGGCCCAAAAAGCACTCCACCAAAACAACACCCACCTCAACACATACAGCCACATCTCACAGAGCCTCAACTTCTAATGCCACAAGGAAGCAGAACACACAACCCAATATTTTGGTCATAGAAGACTCCATTGTAAGACTCGCAGATGTCCCACTCACCAGGCTCAGTAGGGAAAAAGTCATGGTCAGTTGCTATCAGGGACCAGGGTATGCCAGATCATGCATGTATGCACTCATTTCAATGGGTTACAAATACCAATCATAGTCCACGTGGGTGCAAATGACCTGGAACATACCCCCAGAACTATATAAAGAAAGAGATGATGGAGCTTTCAGATTATGTGCCCTAGGCTGTTATAAGCCTAGCATTGAGCAACATTCTTCCTTCTCCAAGGATGATGTCACAATATGAACAGAAGATGATTGACTTTAATATGGGTCTATATTATATCAGTGAATGCTTAACTTAGTCAATGCTGTATAATCAACCCAAATATGTCGAAACTTCAAAAGGCTGAATACACAAAACAGCGATTTTTTTCCCAGGAAAAAAATCACTGCTCCGTAAGAAAAAAGAAAAAACACAAAATAAAGTGGGGGTTTTCGTCCCACCCCCTCTACTTAAATATACCAACTCTGAGATTGCAACACAGTGGAGGAAATGGCAAAGTCCTGAAAACGGCCCAGTGATTTTTTTTCTCCTGGGAAAAAAAAATTGCTGTTCCGTGCTTTTGGGATTTCATCATTTCGAATAAAAAGTGTAGATTAAACAGCATTGCTAAGTTAAACGTTCGCTAATTTAATAGGAACCCTTTAATATTTGGCTTTGTTTTTGGTGTCACTCCAAGGGGTACAATATTTGTCAGTATGGGAGGATATGATCAACAGACTATGCTAATTTACCAGTGATGCTCTTTAACTGCCCCTGAAGGCTTTTAAACATTGGCTAGTGTATGGTCTTCCCCACTGTGCCATTTTTAGGCAATGCCAAGCTACCAAACCTTCAGGCATAATAAAACCAACCCTAAGAAATCTAAACTTGTTACTGCTCAATGCCACGAGTCTAAACAAGCAAATCTTCACTCCAAGTGTTCTTCATCCTGAAGAATGCAGGTGTTTATGCAGTTAACAAGACATGATTTAAAGTTCCAGAGAGCACCCTGGCAGTGCAGGGCTACACTGTCTTCCACAGATTTAGAACAGCTATTGCATATTCAGGGACTAAAGATGGAGGTATCTCAATTTACATCAAAAACAAACATACCTCAAGGCTAGTCAAACAAAAAGATGAGCTTGAATTTCTCCACATCCAAATTACCACAGGTAAATACTCATACCATATTCTTGCAGGTTATAGGGCCACCTCTTTAACCCAGGAAACCTTTTAACACATACCTAAACTTACTGCAGACACTCACCACTCAACCAAAAACCATATTTATGGGTGACAAACTACTCTACTATAAACTGGGAATCATATATGACCCCAAACTTGCAAACACTGAGGTTCCTGGATTTTTTCAACTCAGACATCCTGGACATGATAGCCCATACATCCACTAGGGATGTAACCATAAGGGATCTGGTCCTCACTAACATGGGAGAAAGCCACACCACCCTCTAGTGTAATGTCCTCTATGGTAAGGGTAGATAATAAAGCTGTCTCCTTTAAAACAAAAATAAAACCCAGGGCCCCATGCTAACCCTGGAACATTTAGGAACTATTCTATGACAAACTTCCTACTATTAAGTGATAACCCAGCCAAATGTCAAATCTCCACTCCCCAAATCCTGAGAGCAGTGTCGCCTATGTGGAATTGTTCACACAGACCCTGAACAATTATGTTAATAGATGAAAAGAGACAGCTGCATCTATCAAGAATAAGCACAGAATAAACTCAAAAAACAAAACAAGCCAACCTGGTGAAATCCTAGCATCAGCCAGCTGTATAACAAAAGGAAGGTCATAGCAAAAATTAGGAAATGTGAAACCCAGCAGGATAAAAAGAAGCTGTCATCAGTAAACAACTAAGACGGCTAGTCTACCAAAGCCAAATCTGAGGTCAAATAACCTCCCAGGTCAAGAGCAACCATAAGGCTTTCTTTAGTTATGTCTGCAACCTCGAAGGCAGTACACAATAACGTACAGACATATTTGTAACTAGAGCTACCTACACTGAGTCAGAAGATATATCAAATCTACTGACTGATAAATTCAGCTCCAGTTTTACCCTGTCTCCCTCTGCCATGCCTCAGGAAATACCACTGAATCCTCCCACCAGCTATAACTAGGGAGCAGGTTGTCAATGTGCTCTCTAAGTGCAAGAATACCACATTGATGAGCCCTAATAATATTCTAGGATGCTTCTTAAATAACACAAATCATGATCTATCAGGACCACTAGAGATACCGTTTAACCATAGTCTCCAGCCAGGCTTCATGCTACACAAATGAAGAGCTGTTATGGTCATCCCTCTATACATGAGGAGGCCCATCTACGGACAACAGTAATTACAAACCCATAAGTCTGAATAGTCTCATATGCAAAGCCATAAAAAGAATTATCATGGAAATGATTAACAATGACATAGGATGAGGGCAAAACATTGCATACCACCTACCTTGATCTGGCCAAAAAAATTGATACAATGCACCTCTTGGGCATTTTAGACAAACCCACAAAATTAGATATAAACACTTATGTCACACAATAGATAACTGGGTGGCTTTCAGATAGGATACAAGAAGTTAGGATAGGGAAGTCCACCTCTACAAAGAGGGCAGTCACTAGTGGAGTTCCTCAAGGCTCTGTGCTGGGGTCTGCTCTTGTGTGGCATCTACTTCTCTGAAATCAAGGCCATTGTCAAGGACATCTGGTTGAACACATTTGCAGATGACTACCAACTAGGTAAAGTCATAGAGTCTCACCAAAACAATAATACTTTCCAAGAATGGCTGACTCAGACAAAAACTGGTGCCAGAGCCATTATCAAATCTCATTACAAAGAAATGCATAGTAGTATCCTTTGGGAAGATGGCTACCCCTGGAAGCTACATTTTTGATAATATACCTCTAAGAGTAGACCCAGTAGTCAGGGATTCTGGGAAGCCTGAAGAAAGTAACCTGGTTTTTGACTATAATGTGGCTACAGTAGTAAGAAAATCATTCCGTGTTGCACAACTTATAAGCAAGCCTATGGAATCCAAGTCCAGGGAAGTCATCATTACTCTGTATTCGGCCCTCATCAGACCAATCATTCAGAAAAACAACCCCTTCAGTAGGTATCTGAATAGGTACATTCAACAACCTGGAAAGTCCACAGAGATTCCTCACAAAAAGGATGCAGGGTTTAAACAACACATCCTTTGCAGATAGCTTCAAAGTCCTATCCCTGTATTTGGTCTCCTACATACTGTTCAGGGAAAATCTATGCCGGGCATAAGTATCTGCAAAACAAATTGCATTATAATTGCCCAGTCTAGTGACTTAAACCATGTTTGCGAAATAAATAGGATGTGTTGGATGGACACGTTTATGTTTCAGAGATTACCCCTTCTCCGGAACAGGCTTCCTATCCATGTAAACCAGAGATTTTTTCCTAACCCAATTCAAAGGTAACTTGCACCAGTGGATGGGGAATCAACCCCTGGTCTGGCATCTATGTCCCTAATGGACACAGGCAGCTTGTAAATATTTACCACCCCATCCTTAGCCTACATTTACCCTGTAGAATAATTTTAAGGTTCCTAAACTTGCCAGATATATTTGGGATGCATGGCTAGGCTTAAAAAGGCCTGTGTGGTCATTAGCCTAGTATAGACCTATGAACCTATGTGCATGTTGACATGCTAGTCCAACAAGACAAGGAGAATTTCATTTGTAGTAAATATGTCAGTACAATCAATATAACAATGGCATTTTATTATATGGTTCACGGCATCAAAATTCATAGACTAGAATGTACAAGGCATGTCTTTCACAGATAGCATCGAAGTCCTATTCCTACATTTGTTCTCCTACATAACGTGGCCATTTACACCTTGCCAGTAGCCATCTTCAGATGTTACCTCTTTTTTCTGAAGAATACATATCTGAAAAAGAAATATGGCAGCAGTAGATTTCTAGTGATAGAGCCTGCTTCATTTGCCTCAGTAACAGCACTAATGTGCATAAGTTACAATATTGTTCACTGTTTCAAACTCAAAATATAATCAGAACAGGCAATGACCAACCTTTCAATGGTAAGCAAAATTCTAACTTTGTAAATACATGTGATTTAAGCACTGAAGTATGACTTTGCCACTGCCTATGTGGTTTGTTCAAAGTGGTAACGAACGTATGTTTGCATGTGAACACTGCAAATAATGTAGGTTTATACATGAAGGGTCATACACAGTTGTAAAGGGATATGATCGGAGCTTTGTTTGCCCTGGGAGGTGTAGTTGTGACACTACTGGGGTTGTCTGCCTTGCAAGTTGCACAGTATGTGAAGCATTTTACATGGGCAAAACTAATAGAAATCTAAAAGATAGGATTAGACAGCATCCCTATGATATAAAAAAGAACAAGTCCACAAATGCCATGAATAAACATCAAGGGCACTGCATTGCCTTCAAGAATTTTTTTTTTTCACAATTGATAGAGTAGTTACGGTTGGCACAGGGAGTGATTCTGAAGTGTTATTAGAATACAAGGAATTGATTTGGCAGTTGAGATTGAATGCCACTGCCCACCCACCCCCGGTCTCAATGACAATGTTTCCATTGCGAGTATGTTAAAATTATAAGCAAATATATTGTAATGCAGGTTTTAATTAAAATCAAAATGTATGTACTTTTTACTGTTGCTTTAAATCTTATTAACAAAGAATCTGCAATTTCTGTCATTCATATTAAGAGAATTCTTGGAATCAATTTTAGTATGTTAGGATTTTTTACTTATTGTGTACTTATGTATTTATGCAGTCATTTATTTGTTTTCTACTCCTAAGAAGTTTTTAAAATCAGATTAATGATTAATTATTCATGAGGAGGTGTTTGGTTATATTGTATATTTAAATGGATAAATGTTTTCCCTGTCATTAACTCTGATGAAGTCCATGTATTTTGGATGAAAGCGCTAAGTTAATGCAATTTGTTGTTATTTGTTGATTAAAGGAGTGTGATACTATTCTGCTGGGTGTCTTTATGTGTGCTTGTGGGGTATACAGACCCAGACATGGGGAGTGTATTGGCTTTGCCCTTGAAAACACACTTGCTTTTGTGCTTTTTCTGTTGTCAGTGATACATTCTATCAATATGTTTTTTGATGGAATATGTCACAGAAATGTAGTTGTTCGAGAAAAGATTTTATATATATATATATATATATATATATATATATATATATATATGTGTATATATAAAACTTTATTGATTTATTTTACATTTGTTTACAGGGAAAAGTCCAACTGGGCAGAGCTGCCCATTTTCAGCAGAGGCCTGGGAAGAAAAGCTTCACACAGTAATACAAAAGAAAAAGATAAGTGTAAAACAGTAACATTTGCACCGCACAATAATAATTGTACAAAGTTATACAGGCAGTATAAGAGTATCCAGAAGAAATCATGTTAATATGCATTGCCTCTGATATTAGAGGGGCTATCAGAGCTCTATGAGATGGTTTTGAGATGGGTGGATGAGAGGAGGTGGAAGTAAGGATTTTACCCAGGGCAAGAGCAGGAACATATCCATGAGTTGGATAAGTAGGATTTATGAAGATTCTTAAGTTATGTTTGCTGTTCCATTGTACAAATATCTGGAGGAAGCGTATTCCATGTTTTTGCAACAGCACTAGAGTAAAGGGAATCCCAGAATTATATTTACTGTTAGAAATGTCAACCAGTGCTTTGTTGGTGCTTCTTAGTGGGCAGTTGCTGGTATAGTGGCTTAGTAGACCTTGTAGGGCTGGGGTCATTTTGGGGCAATAGAAGATTTGGTAGGCTATTGTAAGTTGGTTAACGGTTAATAGGTTTGGTAATTCTAGCCAGGATAGTTGTTTGAGGGATTGGCAGTGGTAGGATCTGTAGGATGAGCTGGTGGTGAATTTTGCTATTTTGTTTAGCATATATTTAATTTATTTAGGTCCCCTTTGTTTAAATTGATTAGAACTGGGGAGGCATAGAGTAGTGTGGAGAGTAGGTAGGTTCTTGCAATGGTGATTTTATTATTGGAGGTTAGGTAATTTTTGCATCTATAGAGGGTACCTAGTGTTTTGTGAACTTTTGTTATAGTCTGAGCTACATGTTTGTCAAATTTCATGTTGTGATCTATGATTACTCCTAGTAGTTTAATTTGTGTGACTGGTGTGATAGGGGTATTGTTGGATGAGGTTATTTTAAATAATGGGATTGGGTCAGCAGCTTTGGAGGGATGGAATAGCATTAATTGTGTTTTTTGGGCTGAGTATTAATTGTGAGTGAGATAGCTAGTTTTCTATTGCTGTAAAGGATTCATGGGTGATTTATTATACTAGTTGGAGTGAAGGGTAAGAGAAGATTAGGGTAGAATCATTGGCATATTGGACAAGGTTGGCATGGAGAGTGGCTTTATGGAGGATATTGGTGAATATAGTGAAGAAAGGGGTCCAAGGATGGATCCTTATGGAGCACCAAAGTTTACAGGGAGAAGGGGGGATAGGGAGTTTTGGCATTTTACAGCTTGTTGGCAGTTTGAGAGATAGTCTTTGAACCATGATGGCGTGGAGTTGTGTAGTTTGAGTTCAGAGAGCATGGTTAGTAGTTTGGAATGAGAGACTGTATCAAATGCTTTGGAGAGATCCAAAAAGATGGTAGAGAACAGATTATCTTTATTCCACTGTTGACTTATGGTATTGGTGAAACTGATAAGGGAAATGGTGGTACTGTGATTGGAGCAGAATCTGTGTTGTGTTTCAGCCAGGAGATTATTAGTTAGTAAATAGTTTAGTATTTGGGAAAGTATGTATCTCTCGAGGATTTTTGACAGGAGGGATAGTATGGCAATTGGATGGTAGTTTAATAGTTCAGTTGAATTGCCGCCATTGTGTATTGGTATTATATGAGAGATTTTCCAGAGGGTTGGAATATTTTGCTCAGAGATTAACTTGTTTATTAATATATTGTTGGGGTATAAGATGGCTTTGGCTGCGATTTTCAGGTATTCCCCTAGGAGTCTATCAGCCGCAAGGGTAGTGGGTTTTAGCTTTGTCAGATATTTATATTATGTTGGTCAGAACTGGTTTAAAGGAGAAGCAGTTTTGATCAACTGTTGAGGTTTGGGGTTTGGATAAGTTGTGGGAAAGCAGTTAGGTTTAGAATGGAGTTGGTAAAGTATTTGTTAAAGTTTGTTGCGATGTTGCTAGTGGAGGTGTCAATGTTTGGGTGTGAGGTACTGGTTTTCCCAGGTTGGAGTGTTTTATTGATGGTTGCCCAACATTTTTGTGGGTTTGTTTTGTGTTTTGCCTGGATATTGGAGTAGTGGATTTTCTTGTCTGATCTTGTTTGTGTTTTGGACTTTTTTCTTAGTTCAAGGTACTTTTGCCTATTTTGGTTAGTTTTGTTTTGATACCAAGCTTCCCACGCCTTTATGTCTCTGTTTTAGTAGTAGCTGGGTATCATTAGTAAGCCAGGAGGGCATAGTTGGACTTTGTTCTTATTGTTCAAGTTGGGGCAAGCTGGCCGAGTATGTTTAGGAAAGTTTAATTGAAATAATCAACTGCTTTGTCTAGGGGGAGGTGGAAAGGGGTGTCCAGTCCTGGGATTTGAAGTTCTTTGTACAGTGTATTTGTTGTAGGGAGGAGGTTTTTATGGGTTTAGTCTGGTGCCATAGGATGAATATAGGTAGGTGGTGACTAAGACTGTCAGGTATTGTCCCAGAGTTATAGGATAGGGAAGGCCGATTGATAAGGATCCAGTCTAAAATGGACTCTTTCTTGGAAGATTTGTCTATTCTGGTAGAGGTTTGGATTAGTTGAGTGAAGCCATGGAAGTTTATGTAAGTAGTGGGGAGGGGGAGATGCATGCAGGCAAGTCAGTATTAAAGTCACCTAGTATGAGCATTTCATGGGAAAGGGATTGGGATGGCTAGTGGATAATATACTCTAGTGTGTTAATGTTGTTACTGGAGGGAATATATGCACCATATGTTTAGTTATTTTTGAGTATTGAGTTTTACTTTGGTGAATAGGGTCTCTGCATTACTAAATGTTGGGGGACTTATGTTCATATTGTCAATAGTAAGGTTACTTTTTTATATTATGACAATACCACCACCCATTTTGGATATTCTGTCTTTCCTGAGTAGATTATAGCTGGGGGGAAGTAACTCATTGTTGTCAATATGTGGCTTGACCCAGGTCTCTATGAGAACTATGTCAGGGGAATATAAGAAAGTACAGTTGTGTACACTTACCATAAATGTAGATGTTCGAGTGTATTCACTGCTGCAGTCATCACATTTGGGTCATCTGCCTGCAGGTAGCCCTCAGCTGGCCTGAATACCAGAGTCTTCGAATTTCTGCGTCAGGTGCTGTCTCTTCTTCCATGATGTCAGGTCGTCAGGGGTATAGAACATGCAGCCGACACCATTACATCAGTTTTTCTTACCCCAGATGTTAGGTGCCCCCACAATAGGAAGCAATTATATGGTATGGTACACCCCCATCAAAAAGCAAATACACCAGAGAAAGTAAACATACCAAACAAGAAGGAAAGGTAGAGCCAAGAGAAGTCAGGGGGCTGGAGGGAGGGTAACCAGGACTGCAATAGTGAATACACTCGAACATCTACATTTATGGTAAGTGTACGCAACTGTACTATGTTATTTGTGTTTCACTGTTGCAGTCATCACATTTGGGTTGATTCCCAAAGCTAAGGAAGGGAGGAGGAAGTTAAAGAGCATTAGGACCAGCTATTAAGCCCTGCAAGACTGCAGTGGCAAATCTAGCTCTGGATTTAGAAAAGATAGGCATGTGGTAATGCTTGGTGAAGGTATGTACAGAGCTCCAGGTAGCAGCTTCTAGGATGTCCCTCACAGGGACTCCTCTGAGAAAAGCCACAGAGGTAGCTGCAGCCCTGGTGGAATGAGATGTTATCCCCTGTTGGGTAGGTTTTCCATGGTGCTTGTAGCAGAAATGAATGCAATGTGCTATGCATTTGGAAATGGTTTGCTTTGAAATGACCTTCCCTTATGCCCCTGCAGCAAAGCCAACTAGCAGCTGTTCAGACTTTCTGAGAGGCTTAGCCCTGTCCAAATAAAATCTAAGTTGTCTGTGCACATCCAGAGAGTGCAGTATTTGTTCCCCTTTGTTTTGTGGATTAGGGAAAAGAGTAGGCAAATGAATGGACTGATTTAAGGCCACACTAGACACCACCTTGGGCATAAAGGATGCATTAGTTCTGAGGGAAACCCTGTCTGCATGGAAGATAATGAAGGGTTCCACTGCCATGAGGGCCTGTAATTCAGACACTCTTCTTGCTGAAGTGATGGTTAGAAGGAAGGCTGTTTTCCAAGAAAGGAATTTCAACTCTGCTGTTGCAGCTGGCGAAAAGGGGGGGGGGTGAGCTTTTCCAATACAAAGTTAGGGTCCCAGACTGGAGTGGAAGCCCTCCTGGGGGGGGGTCTTAAAATTTTGGCCCCTCTAAGGAATTGTTTTAGCAAGGGCTGAGAGAAGAGGGGTGTCTCAGTATTATAATGTGCTGAAATGGCAGAGGCATGAATTTTAATTGACTAGAAGGATAGGCCCTTGTGGAGCATTTCTGTTAAGTGCTGTAGAATATGAGGTAAGCTGGGCACTGTTGTGCCCATCCCCTGAGCCTGGCTCCAGGAACAGTATCTTTTCCTCATTCAGCATAGGATTTTCTAGTACTAGGTCTCCTTGCCTCCAGAATGACATCCAGCACCTGCTTAGTGAGTGATGCTAGAGGAGAGCTCAAGGAATTAGCCAGGCTGCAAGGTTCAGGGTTTGAAGCTGAGGGTGCAGAATCTGGCCCGCCTGCTGGGACAGCAGGGAAGGGGTCTGAGGCAGGAGCCATTGTTGCAGTGGTGTCATACTGCGCAAGAGGGGGTACCAGTGCTGGAGTGGCCAGTCTGGTGCAATCAGTATCGTCCTTGGCTTGTCCTGTTTGATCTTTAGTGGAACCTTCGAGAGGAGAGGCAGAGGGGGAAAGGCATAAACTGAGAGGCTTTCCCAGGTCAAAAACAGGGCATCCACTTTCCAAGCTTGGCTGTGGGGAGTTCTTGTGCAGAATTTGTTCAGTTGGTAGTTCTGAGGGGAGGCAAACAGGTCTACTTCTGGAGTCCCCTATTTGTTCCTCAAGAGGTTGAATATTTTTGGTTCTAGTTTCCATTCGTGTGGATCCATGAGATTTCTGCTTAAGTCGTCTGCCAGTGAATTTAGTTTGCCCTGCAGGAATTGACCTTGTAGATGTACTTAGTAGCTCAAGGCTGTGTTCCACAGAGCAATGGCTAGTCTGCAGAGAGGGTACAAGTGGGTTCCCCCTGCTTGTTTATGTACCACATAACCGTGGTGTTGTCTGCCTTTACTAATAGTTGTCCTGGAAGAATACGGTCTTTGAAGGCTGTCAGAGCATTCTGTACAGCTAACATTTCTTTTTGATTGATATGCAGGTGCATCTGTCTCGGGTTCCATTTGCCCTGAATGCACTGCCCTGCCATGTGAGCCCCCCATGCATAGTCTGATGCATCTGTTGTTAGGGTTTGGGTGGCAGGGGGTAGAGTGAAAGGGAGTCCCTTGTTGTGGTAGCAGGCCTCTGCCCACCAAAGGAACTCTGTCTTCATACAAGGAATGATAGAAATCATTATTTCCAGGTCCTGAGAATGTTGACACCATAGGCTTTTTAGATACCATTGGGGTTTCCTCATATACAGTCTTGCATATGGAATTAGCAGAATGCAAAAGGCCATGAACCCCAGGGCTTGCAGTATTTTCCTTGCAGATAGCTGGGGTTTTGTGGTCAATAATTTGAAGTAGGTTGTCAAATAAACTTGTTTCTCCAGAGTGAGGAATGCCATCTGGGAAGTTGTGTTCAAGCTTACTCCCAGGAATACAATCTGTTGGCAGGGTACTAGGTGAGATTTCTTTTCATTGATGGTGTGCCCCAGTGAGGTTAGAAGTTTCTTTATGAATGCCAGGTGTTGGAATAGCAAGTACTGGCTTTCTACCTGAATCAGACAATCATCCAAGTATGGGTAAATTTGAATATTTCTCTGCCTGCAAAATGCAGTGGCTAGAGCTAGACACTTTGTTAATACCCTGGGTGCAGTAGATAAGCCAAAGGGAAGTGCAGAGAACTGATATTGCATAGAGCCTGCCCTGAAGCGTAGGTATGTCCTGCAAGATTCCCTAATTGGGATGTGCAGGTAAGCTTACTTTAGGTCTAGGGTTGTCAGCCAGGCATCCTTAGCTAATATAGGAAGAAGCTGTTGAAGAGTTAGCATTTTGAATTTTGAAACCACCAGAAATGTGTTCAGAATAGAGAGGTCCAGGATAGAACACCAGGAGTTGCCTTTTCTGGGTACCAGAAAAAGTCTTGAATAAAAACCTTGTCCCCTTTGTTCTGCTGGGACAGGCTGAATAGCCCTGATACTGAGAAGAGAGAGAACCTACTGTTGGACCTCCACCCATTGATTTGGGGGTAGGTCTGGCCAACCATTTGGGGTTGGTAGTGTGTGGAAGTGGAATCTGTATCCTTGGGAGGCAATGTTCAAAACCCATTTATCCTGGGTAATGAGTTCCCAGTTTTTTGCATGCAGGGTGAGCTCTCTTCCTAAGGCAGCAGGTAGTTGAGCAGGGCCTGGAATGGTTAAGGTTAAGTCATTGTGCCATTTTTCCATAGGGGTGGCTTACTACTCCCTGCTTTGGAAGTGGGAGCCCCCCACTGCTTAGGTCTGTGCGTAGCCTGGGACTGTAGCCTAGGTGGTCTGCTGTTCCTGGGTTTGGACTGAGAAGGCCTGGAAGGGACTGGAAAGGACCGGTTCTTTGAAGGCCAATTCCTACTGAATCTGGGAGGCTGTACTTGTAGGAAATCTTTAACAGTTTGTATAGATTTAGCTTTTTCCTCCATCCTTTTGAGGACTTCTTCTGCTTTGTTGCCAAAATGGTATTCTTGGTTTAAAGGGACATCCAGTAATTTAGCGTTAACATGATCTGGCAAGTTTTGTTCCTTAAGCCAAGCATGCCTTCTAAGTACAGACCCAGTGCAGCAGCCTTGCAAGATGCTTCTAAAGCATCAAAACCACATTGCAAAGTATGTTTACCAACTTATTCAGCAGAATGCATTAAATCTTGCAATTCTTTGTGTTCAGCACAGTCGGGAATCAACATCATTTTCTGTTTAAGTAGTCCCATAATATACTGCTGATACTTTAACACATGAAACTGGCAATGTAAAGCTCTAATGGCCAAAGTAGCAGAAGTGTATACCTTCTTACCCCATCTGTCTAAGGCTCTAGAATCTCTATCAGAAGATTTTTGGCAGCAGTAGCCTTAATGCCTTTTGGTCCTTGGGAAATGGTCTCTGGATCTGCAGAAGGATTCTTGAAGAGGAACCTGTGAGAGTCAGGTACTCTATAGTACCTGTCAGGTTTTCTGGGAGCTGGGGGTAAAGTGTCTGGGGTAAGGCTAGATTCCAAGAAAGCATCATCTACAATATCCAGAACAGAAAGGATAGCTAAAGACCTGTGTTGAGGCAGGAGTAAGAATTCCCTAAGTCTCTTTTTGGACTCAGAGTAATCCTGGCTTTCCCAGCAGAAATGCTCCCTAAGAGTATGCAAGGTTTCACCAAAAGAAAGATCTTCTGGAGGGGAGGCAGAGGGAATGGAATTCTCTGCATCAGAATCCTCATAAATAGATAAGGGCAAATCCTGGTAATCAGAAGGAGCAGAAAAATCAGATTCCTGATCAGAAGAATCAGAAAGAAATTCAATTCTAGGTCTCTTAGAGGGGTGAAGGCTGGCTTCCCCTAATTAAGGTAATAAGGTCTTCAGCCATTCTAAGCATTTGTTTTTGAGACCTATGGGCCTGAGCATGCGGTTTGGTCGTCGGTTTTCTAGGCGTAGTGTGAGTTTTTGGCCTGGATGAAATCGATGGCGTCGGTTTAATATGAATGTCTGTAGACCTGAATACACCCTCAGGAGCCAGTGCCTGCACAGCAGCTCCGGACCCATCCAAGGTAGAGACATCCGCAGGTTCCATAGTCGAAGAAGCATCTTGTGGCATACCGGACTCTGAATGGGTCTCAGTAGAGGCTTGTGAATCTGAAGTAGTGGGTATCAGGGGCTGCAAAAGCACCTCACTGAGTACCAGCAGACTGGAAACTAGCTTAATGGAAGCATCGTCTGCAGTTTTGGACCTATGAGTTCTGTGTCTGTCTTTATCCTTACTTTTTTTGGAAGATTGGTAGTCAGATGACTTAACAAAGCCATTTCGGAGTACACAGATTTAGTACAAAAGTTATTAGCTGCAAAAATAGCCCAATGACGAATAGTTCGGGCATTGAACAAGGCACAAAACCAACAGCGAAGGACGTTGTGGTCTGGGCCTAAACAGAGGATGCAGTATGAATGAAAATCTCTATGAGTTATTTGCTTTCCACAGGTAAGACAATTGTTAACTTTTAGTGACATCGGTTAGAGCTAAAAAAAAAGGAACCCCAATGGGGTATTTATCTTTTTTGAAGACTTCAGATCTGAAACTCGAAAATGAAAATTTCAGGAGATGGCCGACTGGCACTTGCAAACTGCTTCGGCTTTGGGCACCGCACGGCAAGAAAGACTGATGTAATGGCGTTGGCTGCATGTTTTATACCCCTGATGACCTGACATCATGGAAGAAGAGACAACATCTGACACAGAAATCCAAAAACTCTGGTATTTAGGCCAGCTGAGGACTACCTGCAGGCAGATAACCCAAATGTGATGACTGCAACAGTGAAACATGAAGAACATCAGGGTGGCATGTAGCTCCTCCATTTTGTTGAATAGGCTTCTTAAGTTGATGTTAAGAATTAGCAGGGACATTTCTCTGGGAGTTTATAGTAAATGTTGTTTGGTATGAGAGGGCATTGGGATTAATTGCAGAGCCGGGATTTGTGTGGACATCACCAGTGATTATCAGTTCTGATACATATGGACAATGGCTTATAAGTATTTAGTCATGCATAGGTGGTATTGTAGGGATATACGTTCTTTTTGTATGTACTGGGGGAGTTTAAATGGGGCTAATTCAATGTGAGGAAGTTTGTAGTAAGGCAGGTACAGGTGTTGTGTGCTATGATTTGATGGGTTTGGGTTGGTGGGTGATTGTGTTATTAGGTTGGCACTAATATTATGATGGTATGAGGTGATGTGGGCCACAATAATGAGTGATAAGATTATTAATCTTAGCAATGACATTGTTTAGTGCATTAGTACCTATAGTCTTTTTACAGGCAAGCTGTGACATTTTTGCATTAAATGAGGTTTTAGTATATAGAGGTGTAAGGATGGGTTGAGGTGGAGATGGTTTTATTGAGTTTTAATTTATTCCTAGTAATTAGAGTTTGTTAGGATGCAGGCAGTGGGACAGGTAGTGGGAGTGATACAAGTATATATTAAGGTAGTAGTGGGCAGTTGTGCTGACTAATAATTTAGTGGAAGTGATACAGAAGTAGGAGGATAGGGAGGTGGGATATGATTGGACGGTAATAGAAAGTGTTGTAGTCTACTTGGCTATAAAAGTAATGAAAGTGGGGGTCGGCGGGAATGGGGGTAGGGTAGGGGAGCACATATAAACACACATATCTGTGTGTGTGTGTGTGTGTGTGTGTGTGTGTGTGTGGGGGCTGTGCATATTTCTTAATACCCTCAATGAACATCCAAAAAAGTTGCATTTATTTATTGGTTATGCAACCTGTAAAACTATGCAACCATTCCTGGGCATATAATTACTAACTGCATGGTATTATTCTGTGACACACAGGTTGCCATGCTGTGCTCCCTTCCTTATGTTCTGACATGGTGGGCTCACAGTCCATCTTTTCCAGCACTCATCTTACTGTAGAATATATATCACATTCAGTGCATGAATCAGATCCTGTCAGGCACATGATTCTATTCTTGAACTGTGCATCTCAGTGTGCTGCAACTAAGACTTCATCCTCTTCATGTTTTGTACATTGGGTCCTTTCAAGTTTATTAAATCCATGAGCACGTTTGGACAGTTACGGTTTAAAAATCAATTTGTTTCTGAAGTCCATCTGTGAGATATGGAGCTATGGAAATGTACTTCCACCGGCACTCAGAAACCTCCAGCACATCTTAAAGAATATATAAACCAAGGATCAAACTATGCTTGTGATGCTGATTAGAGTGCTAGTGTTTAATGAGCAGCTCCAATGCACATCTCAAAAAATACATATGGTAACGATTAATGTAACCTTCTGATGCTGTACAGTTATAGGATGTCATTTTTTAAAGGGGTCCCTGTTGAAAGTCTGAGGACTGCATTTATTACCTTTAGAACAGGTAGAGAAACATGCATAAAGGGAATATATACATTAATTAAGTATATAAGTATTAAGTATATATATATATATTAAATCAGAGTTTGCAGTACTTTGGAGCATTCCCTTACTCTAAGATACAGCAGTCTGAGTTAGAACATATTAAGTAATATGTGTAGCAAGGAAGAAGGGGACAGAACCTCAAGCACAAAAATGCTTTGATGGAACAGCAGCAAGTTTTTGATATTCACTTTATTTTCCTGACAGCTGCACTTTATTTTTCATAGTTGAAGGGCTTGCAATTATTGATCTTTCTTTTTCAGTAGTGAGACCTTTAAAAGACAATGCCATCCAAATGTCAGTTTTTCTTATCAGTCAGTGCTCTTCCTGCTGTTTAACTGTACCCAAAAATGTTACATACTAAGAAGACATAATTTAAACAGTACTCATATTTCTCCAAGAAGTTGTTTTTCTACCAATCCGTCTAATTTTATGTGATGTCACACAGTGTCTTTCCTGTATTAGTCACACGATTTTTATGATATCATGTTGGCTTAGAGGATTAGGTACATGTTAGGCCTTTACATCTTTAAGAAAGTAATCAGTCAGGTCACTGATTGTAGCTGTATGTTCAGTAAGTACTTTAGAACCTGCATAAGGACTACAGACAGCTTTTATGTGTTTGTTACGAATCATAGATGGCTGACTCTAATAGTTCATCTGGAAGATGTGACCTTATAGTTCTGACTCTGGACAAAAGCATTAAATAAGCCACTGTTCCAAGCCTAGCATTCAAAGTAAGATAAAATGCTGTATAAGAGTTGAGTACTAACAAATTCAAAGGCTTATCAGAGTAGAAAATCAATCACCTAGAGGATTGGATATGAACTGCTCACCACGCGCCCATCCTAAGAAGAGGGAGCACTGTTTTGTAGTGGCCAAATTGCTCTTGTGAAAACAGAGGCTTGCATGACAATAAGTGATGCCACCAGGAGAATGTGTACTTGGCACTTCTAAGACAATGATAGCAGCTGTTAGGATATATGTGTGGAATTGCACATCCATCCAAGGAGGGCATAAAGTTCCCATGGTGATGCGGATGCTAAAATCAGCCACCAGATGGGGGGAATAAAGTTAGGGACATAACATAGACCATTGGCTGCAAGGGCATAGATGTTACCATGATGACGTGGATGTTCAAATCATCCATGGGAGGATGAGGTTAGAGCCATAACATAGCTTATCAGCTGCAAGGAGGAGACTAGCATAGAGTAGTTCCCTACTCACTGATAACCCTTGTAATAGGGGTAAAAGCCAGACTATTACACTGTAGAGATGGCAACATCCTCCCATGGAAGTCTAACAACCCCCATTGGTTAGCTTTTACTTAAGTACAGGAGAGGCTGCCTGCATTTGAGAATCAATTGGTTGGAGGCCTGTGAATGGGGGCCTGATGGTCAACAAACACAGGAAGAAAAAGTACTTACAAAAAAAGTAGGAAATCAAAGTACTCAGAATGAAAGTCACTGTAGAGAAATTACCAACAT
>NC_056726.1:177242177-177349677 GCF_019279795.1 Protopterus annectens
GTTGTCTAGTATATATAAAGAGTATATTGTTAATTAGTTTTGTACACTAACCATTCCATGGAGGTACAGCGGTAGCATTGTTACCTCACAGCAAGAGGTTCTCCTGTTCGATTCTTGGCTTGGCTTGGGAGTGCCTTCTGTGTAGAGTCTACATGTCCTCCCCGCAGCTGGGTAGCATTCGAAAGACATGCATGCGTAAATGGGCGTGCCTTCACTGAAGGTTGGGTGTCGAGCTCTTTGGCATTTAGTAAAAAAAAATCTACTGCCAATCATTAGCGGATCGGAGTTCCGCTGTGGTGACCCCTTACTGGGAAAAAGCCAAAAGACCAACAACAAGTTGTGTATACTTTCCATAAATGTAGATGTTCGAGTGTATTCACTGTTGCAGTCATCACATTTGGGTTATCCCTGCCAGGGTAGCCCTTGGCCGGCCTGAATACCAGAGACTTAGTATTTCTGCATTGGTTGCTGTCACTTGAGGACTGTTGTCAGTGGTATAAAGGAAGGCAGCCGACACCATTACATCAGTTTTTCTTGCCCTAACCTGTCAGGAGCCCCCAAAGTAGGAGGCCAGGTTCTGGTGGAAGAACCCCAGCAGTGTCAAATAAATACCAATATGTCCCTTGTATGGAAAGGAGAACAACAAGGAAGAATGGTAATAAAAGGAGAAAGAGAATAAATGGGGATGGAGGAAGGGAAACGAGGACTGCAAAAGTGAATACACTCGAACATCTGCATTTATGGTAAGTGTACACAACTGTACTAAGCTCTTCGTGTTTCACTGTCATTTGTATAGATTCCCAATGCTGAAGAAATGGATGGAGGCAGTCAAGGAAGCTAGGGGCTGACTAGAATGCCCTGCAAAACTGCAGAGGTAAACCCTGCCGTGGATTTGGAGAAGAGAGGCAGGTGATAAAGCTTGGTAAAAGTGTAAACAGATGTCCAGGTGGCAGCCTCCAGGATGTCCCTGATGGGGACTCCTCTGACTAAAGGTGCAGAGGTGGAGGCTGCTCTGGTGGAGTGTGTCCTGACCCCCTTGGGAGGAGGCTTACCCTGCTGTTTGTAGCAGAAATTGATGCAGTGTGCTATCCATTTGGAAATGGTTTGCTTGCAGATGGTTTTGCCTTCTGCCCCTGTAGCAAAGCTAACCAGCAATTGATCAGACTTTCTGAAGGCTTTAGTCCTGTCCAGATAGTATCTGAGCTGTCTGTGCACATCTAGAGAGTGCAGAATCCTGTCCCCCTTATTTTGGGGATTAGGAAAGAAGGTGGGAAGATGAATGGATTGGCTGAGAGCCACATTGGACACCTTGGGCATGAAGGATGGGTTAGATCTGAGGGATACCCTGTCTGCATGGAAGATGGTGAAGGGTTCCACAGCCATGAGTGCTTGCAGCTCAGAGACTCTTCTGGCTGAAGTGATGGCCAGAAGGAAGGCTGTCTTCCAGGAGAGAAATTTTAGCTCTGCAGAAGAAGCTGGTTTGAAAGGAGGCATGGTGAGCTTTTCCAAGACAAAGTTAAGGCCCCAAGCTGGTGTTGGTGCCCTTCTGGGGGGTCTCAAGTTGCTAGCCCCTCTGAGAAACTGTTTAATCAAAGGGTGTGAGAAAAGAAGCTGCTCAGTGGCAAAATGAGCAGAAATAGCAGAAGCATGAATTTTTATAGAGGAGAAAATGAGACCACTATGTAGTAGGTCAGCTAAGCAATCCAGGATGAGAGAAATGGAGGGCTGTGTTGTGTTGTCCTCCTTGGCCTGGATCCAGGTGCAGAACCTTTTCCATTTATCTGCATAAGACTTTCTGGTGCTAGGGTGTCTGGCCTCACAGATAATATCCATAACCTGTTTACTGAGGATGGCAGATTGGTCTGTGGTTAGGAAATATGCCAAGCTGCCAAATTGAGTGTCTGCAATTGGAGGTGCATGAATTCTCCTTCCCTCTGGGTTAGGAGGTTTGGAATCTGAGGAAGATCCCATGGAGGCAGCAGGGACAGGCTGTGCAGAGAGGGGTACCAGTGCTGTTGGGGCCAGTCTGGAGCTATGAGAATGGTCCTTGGGTTTTCCTCCCTTATTTTGGGCAGTACCCTGGGAATGAGAGATAGGGGAGGAAAGGCATAGACCGAGAGGTTGACCCAGGTGAAGGACAGGGCATCCACTTTCCAAGCCATGCAGAGATGGTCCCTAGTGCAGAATTTGCTGAGCTGATGGTTGGTGTGGGAGGCAAAGAGGTCGACCTTTAGTTATTCAGAAGAAGGTATTTCTGTTGAGCTACCACTCATGTGGGTCCAAAAGCTTTCTGCTTAATTGGTCTGCCAGGGAGTTGAGAGGGCCTTGTAGGTATTTTGCTAACAGGTGTAGTTGCATGGAAAATGCTGTGAGCCAAAGGGTCATGGCCAGCCTGCACAGAGGGTAGGAGTGAGTCCTTCCCTGCTTGTTAATGTACCACAACACAGTGGTGTTGTCTGTTTTGATCAGGAGAACCCCTGGAGAGAGAAGCCATCATCTCTTTTTGATTGATGTGCAGGAGGATTTGCTATTGGCTGCATTGGCCCTGTATGTACCTGCCATCCAGGTGTGCACCCCAAGTGTAGTCTGATGCGTCTGTGGTGAGGGTCTGGGCAGTGGGGTGTGGGGAGTAGGCTAGTCCCTTGTTGTGGGATCAAGCTGTTGCCCACCAAAGAAATTCCTTTCTCAGGCAAGGAATAATAGGTAGAAGAGTTTCCAGATCTTGAGACTGTTGACACCAAAGGCTCTTTAGGTACCATTGAAGTTTCCTCATATGCAGTCTGGCATATGGAAAGAGGAGTATGCAAGATGCCATGAACTCCAGGGCTTGCAGGATTTCCTTTGCAGAAAGCTGGGGCCTGGTGGCCAGTCGAGAGAAGTAAGCAGACAGGAAAACTTGTTTCTCTGGTGTAAGGTAAGCTGTCTGGGATGCTGTGTTGAGGCTTGCTCCCAGGAAGATTATCCTTTAGGTGGGCACCTGTTTGGATTTCTTTTCATTGATTGTGTTCCCTGGGGTGGTTAGTATGATCTTTACAAAGGCAAGGGATTTGAGAAACTTTTCTTGGCTGTCTGTCTGAATAAGGCAGTCATCTAAGTAGGGGTAAATTTAAATATGTCTTTGTCTGCAAAAGGCAATGGCCAGAGCAAGGAATTTTGTGAAAACTCTGGGAGCAGTAGATAAGCCAAAGAGAAGTGCAGAGACCTGAAAGTGTTGAGATCCTGCCTTGAAGTGGAGATATTTTTTGCATGATTCCCTGATAGGAATGTGGAGATAGGCCTCTTTTAGGTCCAGGGTGGCTAGCCAAGCATCCTTTCAGAGCATGGGTAGCAGCTGCTGGAGAGTGAGCATTTTGAATTTTGGGATCACAAGGAAGGTGCTTAGAATGGATAGATCGAGGATGGGGTGCCAGGTGCCCTCTTTTCTGGGCACCAGAAAAAGTCTGGAGTAGAAGCCTTTGTCTATCTGTTCGGCAGGAATGTGCTCTACTGCCCTCAAAGAGAGCAGAGAATGGATTTGATTTTGAGCCTCTGCCCACTGATTTGGTGGTAGATCTGGGAACCTTTTTGCGGTTGGAAGGGTGTAGAAGGAAAATTTGTATCCCTGAGACACAATGTTCAGAACCCATTGGTCCTTGGTAATGGTGGCCCAAGTGCTTGAGTGAAAGGAGAGTTTTCTTCCTAGGGGTATGTGAAGGTGGGCAGAGGGGAGGTCGGGAGGAGGTGAGTCATTGTGAGTTCTTACCATAAGGGGGTGGCTTAGAACTCCCTGGTTTCAAAGTGGAGGTAGTCCACTGCTTAGATCTCTGCATTCCCTGGGGCTGCTGTTTGGGGGGGGTCTGTTTCCATGGGGCCTAGGCTGAGCCTGTTTTCTCAGAGGAGGAAAGGACCAGTGCTTGGAGGGACAATACCTGCTGAACCTAGGAGGCTGAACCAGTAAGAAATCTTTAACTGTTTGCATAGATTTTGCTTTTTCTTCCATCTTTTTTAAGACCTCTTCTGTCTTAGTGCCAAGTATGTTATCTCTGTGCAAGGGTGCATCCAATAATTTAGATTTGACATGGTCTGGCAGGGATTGTTCCTAAAGCCATGCATGCCATCTAATGACAGATCCAGTGACTGCCGCCCTGCAAGAAGCTTCTAGGGCATCAAAACTACAGTGCAAACTGTGTTTAGTTACTTGACTTGCAGAATGCAGGAAAGAATGACTTTTTTTGTTTAAGGAGCTCCAAGGTATGTTGCTGATATTTAAGCATATGGAACTGACAATTTAGTGCCCTGATAGCAAGAGTAGCTGAAGTATATACTTTTTTACCCCATCTGTCCAAGGCTCGGGAATCCCTGTCTGAGGGGGTGAGATTCTTTGCAGAGGTTGCTTTAATCTCTTTTGGCCCTGGAGAAATTACCTCAGGGTCAGCTGTTTGATTTTTAAAAAAGATATTTGTGTGAGTCAGTAACTCTGCAGTACCTGTCTGTTTTTCTCGGAGCAGGAGGGAGGGCATCTGGAGTAAAGCTGGATTCAAGTAAAACATTGTCCACCACATCCAGGACTGGGGGGAATGGCTACGGATCTGTGTTGTGGAAGATCTGGGAATTCCCTGAGTCTCTTTTTAGACTGAGGGTAATCCTGGCTCTCCCATTGGAAATGCTCCCTTAAGGTATGCAAGGTTTCCTCAAAGGAAAACTCCTCTGGGGGGAGAAGCTGAAGGAATGGATTCCTCTGCATCAGAATCCTCATAAGTGGAAAGGGGCTGCATGTCTTCATAGTCAGATGCATCAGATTCATCTGACTCTTGTTCAGACAAAACTACTGGAGACAGATCTCTTTTTCTTTTTGAGGGGGTGGCATGGCTTCCCCAATCAACATGATAAGGTCTTCTGCCATGTTAAGCATTTGAGAGTGAGGCAAGGCAACAGGCGCCTGAGAGTGGGTAGTCAGTTTCTTGGGTGTGGTTCAAACCCTGGGCCTAAGGAACTTGGTTGTTTTTGAAAGAATGGTAGTCGCAAAAGATGGCATTGATTTGTGTTGAGATTCAGTGGTGTGAAGTTCTTCCTTGGAAGCTGGTGCCTACTCAGTAGCTCCAGACCTATCCAAGATAGAAACAACCACAGGATCCCTAGACGAAGAAGAGTTCTGCAGCATACCAGACTCCAAAATAGTCTCAGTAGTGGCCTGCGAATCAAATGAAGCAGGCATTAGGGGTGGCAAAAGTGCCTCACTGAGTACCGGAGGACTGACGACTAACTTAACGGAAGCATTGTTGGAAGGTTTGGACCTGTGCGGTCTGCCTCTGTCTTTATCTTTATGATTTTTCAGAAGATCTGCTGTCGGATGGTTTACCAAAGCCATATCGAAATTCGAGGACTGTAAACGAAAAAATCTGGCTACAATAAGGGCCCGCCAATGAATAGTTTGCATTAAACAAAGCACAGAAGTGACAACAGGGGATATTGTGGTCTGGGCCTAGACAAGTGAAGAAGACATGCATCTGGAGCCTTTCTCCCCGGGCCTCCGCTGAAAATTGGCTTTGTTCCAAGTCGGACTTTCCCGGTTAACAAATGTTAAATAAATAAAATAAATAAAAAAGTAAGAGTGGAAGTCTCGGTGTGGTATTTGCTTTCTATAGGTGAGACAATTATTAACTTTTTCTGACATCGGTTAGTGCAAGAAAAAAGGATCCCCAATGGGGTACTTAGCTTTAGAAGATTTCAACTTCAATTCGGAAACAAAAACTCAGGTAATGGCCAACTGGCACTGATGAGAACTGCTTCTGCTTTGGGTTCCACAGCAAGAAAGACTGAGGTAATGGCATTGCCTGCCTTCTTTTATACCACTGATGACCTGACGTCAGTCCTCAAGTGATAGCAACTGAAGCAGAAATACTAAGTCTCTGGTATTCGA
The DNA here is from genome assembly GCF_019279795.1 of Protopterus annectens. Taxonomy (NCBI): domain Eukaryota; kingdom Metazoa; phylum Chordata; order Ceratodontiformes; family Protopteridae; genus Protopterus; species Protopterus annectens. Next base: position 177,248,077 of record NC_056726.1, read on the forward strand.
GCCAGCCGAGGGCTACCCTGGCAGGGATAACCCAAATGCAATAACTGCAACAGTGAATCACGAAGAACAACTTGGTTTAACAAGCTGAACATAATGACTCATATTCTGCAGTATAAATTGAACTGATGACTTGGGTGCCACATACTCAATGAATCTTCAGGTAACTAAACAAATATTAAGTGGAACATAAAAATAAGACATTTACCTCATTCAATTCAATCTTCTGATTTTCTGCAAAGTTTCCATCTCTGTATTTCAGGTCTTTCAGAATCACAATCTGTAACAAAAAACAGGCAGACTTTAAAAGCTGAAAAGTACTGTATGACTATACTGAAATGAATAAAAATTAGGTAAAGCAACTAATTTCAAAAAAGTTTTATATACATTTTTTAGATAGATTACAGGCTGTAAAAGGTAACACTCATTCCTGGAACAGAATTTATTTTAATTAACAATGGTTGGACTTAAAATGGTATTCAAGAAATATTTTTTTCAGAAAACTTAACATATTGACATCTGCTAATGCTAAAAGACTATCCCTGGGATTCATGAAGCTTGCACCAGGCTCAGGCGTAGCGTCGGCGATCTAACATCAAATATGGCTGCCGAGCGATTCAGGTACGACCTGTTTCCACGTGCACTACCTGCGTACGCCACAGCTGCACAGCTCCTGGTGCATGTATGCTAATTACCCCATGCGCAGCAGTATAGCATGCAAATGAAGGTATATAGCGATTCATAAAGTGGTGCAGGCGTAGTGTAAGCATGCAGAAATGTAAACCGAAAAAACGGTTTACATTTTTTCAGACATAAAATCGGAACCATGACAGTGGACCAAACTCACGTATTATACTGTTAATATATGCCAATGGCTAAATATATAGCCATTGGCATAAAAAACATGCACAACACATAAAAAAGAACATTTAATGTCATGGCCACACTAACACAAAGTAAAATCGCAGCGCATTGGTGCGCAAATGGGATCACAATGAAAATATATTTATATGTAATAAAACTGCAATGTAACACATTTCATGAATTCCCTATAATAGTCAATGGCACGCATGCAACACCACAACCATGGCGCAAGGGTTGCTAAGGGGCTGTAACAGTGTTCTGCGTGGTAACTAGGAATTAATAGTTAATGCCATGCAAATGAGACAAGTAATACTGAATCACAAAATCCCCGCCAGCGTAAGGATGTACCTCACAGCGTAGTGGTACAACACCGAGGTGTGGCCTGGAGATAAAGATGACATCAAGAGGGGGGTGTGCCACCTTAGTTGTAAGCACATTGGAGCATTGCTAATCTGGTTTGCCTGTTGCTAAGTAAAGCTGCAGGATAGGGTTGTGTTGAAATAGCCATAGAATTGCTTAGCTGAGAGCACACAAGGTAACCGAATGTACATGTGAATGTGGATGAAAACGTGCTTGAAACCCAGTAAACGGCTGTGCATGGCGCACACCACAGCTGAAACAGGAAGGATACGGGAAGACAATAAGGAAATGCTGCAGCATGGTAATTGGAGTACAAATGAGTAATTAACACCTAGGAACCCACAGTGGGCCACTGACAACAGCTAACAAGGCTGCTAGCAGCTACCTGCAGAACAGGAAAGGGGAGGGGCCATACTGCAAAGAGAACTGTCACAGCAGAACAAAGCAAACTTGCAGTAGATCAGCTATATAACACATTTCGCTACACAATCCTGGGTTGGGAAAGTACAAAACAAGAAAGCCGGCAGCTGTATACATGCCTGACAATGGGAGGGGAATTGGGTTGAAAAGTGAAGTAAAGGGCAATAGATGAATCACGGCAGCCAAGCGTAATTCAACACCAAAGGCCCCACAATAGCAGTACCTTCTGTAAAACCCATAATTAAGATACCCTGCAGCTGGAATTGCACATACACGCCCAATTACACCAGCAGCATCCATAGCACAATAGTATAAAGTGTGAAAGCACCTCACACACACTTGTGTATTCCCAGACACTCTGCACCATTGGTGTATACAGACGGGGAACTTTTAATATGTACATGTTAGAGACTGCCATAGCTTTGATTCACCAGCATGTGTTGGAGACTGAAAGTGGTGTGGAGGATGATGCTGACAACTATCTCAGGCACCGGAGGAGGACAAGATTGTTCAGACCCAGGGTAACCTGCCAGGGGCTACATGATCTGGAGATAGTAGAGCATTACAGGGTGGACAGGGACACCATACAGCAACTTGTTGAGCTGTGCTGGCCATGCCTCACAGCCAGAAATAACAGAGGGGAACCCATCCTAGTGGACATGAAGGTATGTGTAAGCTTGAGAATACTAGCCACAGGTACCTTTCAAAGGCCAACTGGGGATATCATGGGGATCTCACAGGCATCAGCATCCAGGGTACTCAACCAGTTCCTGGATGCCATGTTGCCACAATCCAATGAGCACATATACTTTCCCCGAATGCAGGAGGAGTTGGCCAGCAATATGTGTCTCTTCCACCATGTAGCAGACTAACTGGAGGTACTGGGTGCAATAGACTGCACGCACATACACATCAAGTCACCACCCTGTGAACAGAGTAGGCACTACATAAACCACAAGGGATACCCCTCCATCAACTGCCAGGTTGTGTGCAATGCCCAGGGCATTATCATGGATGTGTGTGCTGGCAGCCCTGGAAGCTATCACGACTCCTACATCTGGCATGCCTCACAGATGTATCAGGTATTTCCAGGGGGGACATCCCATATGGCCACCTGGTGGGGGATGCTAGCTATGCACTGGAACTGTGGATGATGACTCCCATCAGAAATGCACACACATCCATGCAAGAACGCCATAATGAGGCACACGCAGAAACCAGAATCATCATAGTGCATGTGTTTGGGATGCTGAAATCATGGTTCTGTTGCTTGGACATATCTGGTGGAGCCTTGCAGTACTCTCCAGGCATGTGTGCCCACATCTTCATAGTATGTGCTATGCTACACAATATGATCCTGCGGAAGCAGCTGCAGCAGGGACAGAATGGTGAAGGCCCTCACAGCCCACCACCATTGCCAAGGGTCCCATAGGCACAGAGGGACTCAGACCATGAATACTCTCTGCCAGCCCCAGTAGGCAGATGGAGGTTTGCCCAGTATGCTCATGCCTTGGCAAAGAGGGAATGTATAGCACATACACTGACAGTGTAGGCATCTATGGACTGACACCCTTCTCCACCTGCACACACAGTAAACATGGATGGCACACACACATGACCACCTGTAAATTGTCATGTATAGGTGGTCTACTGTTTGCATCTTACATAGGCAGCTCTCAACTATTGTACACACAATTGCCACTGGCACAAGGTAAGTCAATACCTGAAAAGTAAATTAAGCTATCAGCATGTGTCAATACTGTATGTATAGGTTCATAGGTACATAGGTAGGTACATGCCTAACTGCCCGAAGCCATTCATAAGCCTAGCCAAAATGTGTCTGCTGTCACCACCCCATTGATTAACTAACTGACCCTCTGTGGAGCAGAGCCAATTGCAGGATCCCTGGGGTTATTCACTGTTCCCCATCCACTCTGCAAGGATTCCCAGGAGTGTTAGTGAGGGGCTCCATATAATGTAATCAGGGATATAGTTCCAAAGTATGGGGAGTACCTGTGACAGGAATCTGTCACTCCAGCATCTTCCAGTTATGGTTGTGGCAAGGTGTAGCTCATTACAGTGTATGGCTCACTGTGACATGGATTCCCATAGGTGGAGCATATTCATTAAGCCTGACTTGGACACAGCTTTGTTGGCCAGCAAATACCATCTCTGAGTAAACAAGATGCCACTGAGTAATGCAAGAGTTTATACAGTATGGCAGCATAGGACACATGTCTGAGGGCATTATCCCTCTTGGCAAGGTACATTTGTGGCCCTTCCAGCTGTTAAAATGTGTCTTCTGAGGTACATCCAAAATGGGTTATCATACTCGATGATGGGATTGATGAGTGATGAGTAAAGGGACACAATAATCTCAGTCTGTTTAGATGCGAACCCTTAAGTAATCAGAAGGCCTACATAGACAGATGTCCTAACTACTTTGCAGATATGATTGTCAAAGGAAAGATCACTATCTAATGTAGTCCCCACATACCCATTACATCGTCTGAATTATAGTGTCTGCCACTCATGTGTTAATATGTGTGTGTGTAGTTTCCCAAAATTGAATGGCCATGCAGTATGTGGCCTTTAGCTGGAGGCCATGACTCTGACACCCTGTGTTGGTCTATGTGAGGCTCCTTGAAGGATGTCTGTGACAGCTGGACTGTCAGTTATGGCTCCCAGTCTGCAGTAATCACCAAACACGGTCTGCTGTAGGCCACCTGTGTTAGGCCGTACCCCTGAGAACTATATGGCAAACAGTAGGGGTCCCAGGACTCAGCACTGTTTTCTGATTGGTTTTATTATATTATTTAAAGCTCTGATACTGAATATTCCACTGTTTGTCTGATGAAGGCTAAATATTGTTTTAGCCGAAAGCGCTAACATTTCACTTGGATCTATTAAATACCAGTTTAATTTTACGAAGTGGTCTCTGATTGCATTCCTGCTTGCTTGTGTGTGGATTTGGACACCAGCTGTGACTGGTCAAGAGTTGGATCCGGAGGCTGCTAGGCTTACCATGTGGGTTCTGTGTGTAAGCCTGTTGGCAAACCAACCTATGATGTATGGGTGTATGTATTGGCTGGTGACTGTAGAAATAATACCTGAGTGGGGAATGGTGTCAAAACCCTTGGCGAGGTCCAGGTAGTATGTGTGAACTACCACATCCCACACCTAAAGTCTAGGTGACTGTAAGATGTCAAACAGGTTCAGTAGGCATGATCTGCAGTCAGTCAAGCTGACCTGGGTTGGGTCAAGTGTTTGGAGGTTACCATTGTCTATGTTAATGAGTGCCATGAGGATGTGCTCCATAGCTGTGCAGATCAGGCTACATAGGCTTATGGGGTGGTAGTTACCATGGTCAGTTATGTCACCACCTTGGTGGAGTGGAATAGCTGTTACCATGTGCCATTGAATGGCCATGTAGCCTGTGTAGAGGTTGATGTTGAATTGTTATATTAGGCGGGGGGGGTCACTTTGTCTTGTAGTGTCTGCTGGATGCAGTCTGGGACACCATCTGCCTCCACTGATGCTCTGTCATGCCATTTGAAAGGGCCATTACCACCTGTATGTCTCAGATGTCTGGGATACTGTACGTTTTGGGTATTGTTGTGGGCACTGTAGGGGGTGAAGCTTGCTCTGAATGTATCAAGTGTCTTGGTGATATCAGTAGGGTCAGTATATTCAGTGCAATGTTGCACCAGCACAGTGCAAATCTGTGTGTTACTGCTTAAATCCTTGACATAGCCAAATAAGCCTTTGTGGTCATATTCTGAATCCATGCCTATTTACCTGTAGATGTCAGCCTTGGATGGTTACATGAGTAACATAAGTCATGGATGTCTGCATGTCTTGGGATTTGCTGTTTTTCTGGACTACTGTCCTACTTCTGTTGTATAGTCTGTATAATGCAGGGGTTCAGCAGACTGGTGTCCTTGTGTAGGAGTAGCGAGTCCTGGTTTACCATTGATGGCATGACCCATACATCTTTGTAGGTGCTTATAGAGTGCATTTGTAATTCTGTCTGCATCTTGAGCAGTGTCATCCCTGAGCATGGGGGCCGTGAACCCTCCCATCTCTGTCATTAGTAGTGTGAATTTATCTGTGGGAAAGGTATTCACTGTGTGTTCCTTGGGTGGGGAAATGGTTAGGAGTGGAAATCATCAGTGAATAGTTCTTGGTCAGATCTAAACAGTGACCGGTTTACCTCTGCTGTAGTGCACCTGTTGCACATGTCAGTGATTACCACTTCTAGTATGTTTTCACCTCTCGTTAGTCCGTCTACCAACTGATACAGGCCATATGAGGTGATAAATCCCAGGAAGTGCTCGGCCTTAAAGTGAATACTCAAGTAGGTTATCCAGTTAAGTGTAGGGTAGTTGACATTGACCAATAACAGGGTGTCTGGTAGGACTGTCATGTTTACCACTGTCTCCAGATAGTTGTAGTGGTGCTCCTGGGTCATGGAGGTTATCTGTAGCAGCTCACAGTTTGCATTGCAGTCGTGGCTGATGTTAGCTGTACATGGATGATCACAGAGGTATCATGCTGCCCCACTAACTTGGAGGTGTAGGTATCCTCGATGTATATGGATACACCCCCTCCATGTCTGTGCCAGTCCATGTTCAGTGGCTGAAATGTGTGTTATGGGTTGTAGTCTGGTAGTGCCGGTGTGCTCACAGGAGCCTTATACAGGTCTCGGTCACAGAGCAGATGTAGATGTTATCCATACTGAGGGGTGCTGTGAGTGCGTGCATGTTGTGAGTACTACCCCTGGTGTTGAGTAGCCTAACCCTCATTGATTCCACTATTGTGCAGTTCATGGAGGTGAGATTCACCTCTGAGACCTGCCTAAAAATGGCACCATGGGGGCACCAATATATATATATATATATATATATATATATATATATATATATATATATATATACATGTCACTAATGTGTGCACATAGATAGAAATATGTATATATATATATATATATATATATATATAGAGAGAGAGAGAGAGAGAGTAACATCTATAGATATATATATATATATATATATATATATATATATATACACACATATATATACACACATAGATATATATATATATATATATATATATATATATATATATATATATATATACATATATGTACACACTTTGTGACACAGAAGCATTCCAAATGGATAGAAGTGTACGCAAAACATATGCAGCTCTGGTATTATAACTATTAATATAAACCTAATTCCCCATAGACGTAATGGTTGCTGTGTATGTGGAGATTGGTGTGGGGGAGGACTGCTGGCTAATGGAATATGCATCAAGGAGGGTCTGTGTCGGATGTTTATTACATCAACTGGAGGGGTACACATAGAGTATGGGCACAATGTAAAAAGAACACAAAACAAGAACCATTCTCATCGATAATACACCCTGTCAGGTCGCATTGCAAACTGACTTCAACAAACATATGAATATTAACAGGTATCATACATATGTACACCGACTGACTTACACATTTGTTTGCAGTAGTGAGGAATGACTGTAGTACTCAGTACATACTAAACACCATAAAAGTTGTACATATCTCAGATGCCTCAGTGGTAAAGCCAATGACTGTGGTGTTCATGATCCCGGTTTCAAGACCTGCAAGGGCTGTTATGTCATTTTGAGGTCCCGAATAAGTGATGTAGTATGCAGGTTATTAAACCACTTTTAAGCAGACGTTAGGAGGTTATTGCGCTAGTAAGTGCTGGTAAGCGGAGCTTAAACATGACTACACGGACAAGTGCCACACATGTTTAACCTTTGCTGAACATCACGCAGATCACAGGCAAAGCCACCCACAACCGCTGAAATGTGCGTTAATCACTCTTGCACTACCAGTGCCTGCTCTGAGAGGTAAAATGACCACTGCCAGGATTAGAACACGCAACCATGTACACAATCTTCACAATAACATACCACTAAGCTACCTGAGATGTACCAATAGCAGTTCTGTAATCTGACAGGTTAAAACACAAAAGGGAGGATTGTGTGGAAATAGGACAAACCACCACGTACCCAATGAAAGGTGTATGCTATATATACATATATATATATATATATATATATATATATATATATATATATATATATATATATATCAACATATATATATATATATATCAACATATATATAGAGAGAGAGAGGGAGAGAGAGACATATGTCGATATATAGGGATATACATATATATATATATATATATATATATATATATATATATATATATATATGTGTGTGTAGATATATAGATAGGTTAACAACATCTGCACAACCATGGAGGTACATATAAATGGGATACCTACCAAATACCGAATGCTTGACATACCGACGCACGTAATCACGAGGCTAAAAGACCGAAAGACCACAGTACCGAAACACCAGAAGCGCATGTTTTAAATTCCCGATGTTAAGGGACATTTAGTTAGTGCTTCTGGTGTTGCGGTTCAGGTAGGTTACTGTGTGCAAGTGTGTTTCTGAGGGCTGTAGTGTGTGTAAGTGTGTGTTCTGAGTGTGGTGTGTGTTTCTGGGGGACTGTAATGTGTGGGTTTGCTTTGTGTGTCTCTTTGTGCGATCTCGGAGGTAGAATATTCAAATAGGGGGAGTGTGGGGGGTGCAGCCATCCACATAGGGGGTGTAGGGCGGCTTGCCCACCTGATCATACGTAGTGTAGAATGGTTTGTTTGGATGTGGTGGGTAGCAGTGTGTCTGTGTGTGCATGTGTGTGTTCTGTGTTTGTGTTACTTTCGCAGATATGACTGTCGCGAGTTTGAGTGTTCGATAATGTGGGGTTTGGGAGTCTGGGCCTGGTACTGTGGGCATCGGAATTGTGTGCGTTCGAGATTCCGTAGGTATCCCATATACAGCGGTTGAAGTGTTCATATATGAATATAACATGGACCATAGCAATCACACATTCCGCCACGACCAAACGTTATGAACAAAGGATATGGAGAGTCTATGCCTATACACTATTACAAATATGTGCTATGGACATGAGCCAAAGATAGGCTTACCACCTGTCCTGCTTTGTGAGGGACAGTCCTTCTTTGAGCAGTTGTGTCCTGACCAAAAATATTAAAAATGGCAAATGTCCTGAGATTGTAGGACATAATTATGTCCCATATTTTATGTAATAGTTGCATAAAATAGTTATTTCTGTAGCTAAAATACCTACATGTTACAAGAAACAGGATAAGCAACTAAACTGCTACAAGAATAAGCTTTTATTTAGGCAAAAAAGTAAAGTTCTATCCTTCATACTGACCGTGGGTTTATGTCGGCCTGTAAAATCTGGTGTGTGTCCCGAAAATGTCCCACTATGGCCATTTGAAAAGGTGGCAACCCTAGCCAAAGAGGGTCAGTCAGCAACACAACTCCAATGACTGCAAATACCTATGACAGAAATACACAGACAGCTTTCATGTAGCAACACTTTATTACATTCCGATGTATTGCCGAAAGGATTGAAGGACTAACATCACCTGCATGCTATACAGGAACCAATTAACAGTGCCTTAATGAATCGGCCTGCAATTACCATAGTATTGGTCCACTAAAGGATAGGCGTTCAAATAGGGAAGGAACCCTCACACACATATTGAATATGTATAAAACCAGTTCCTACACACCTGCATCTGCTATGTACACCCACCAACATCTCCCCCGCACCCAAACCAATTACAATACATACTCTAATACCATCACAAATCATTCACTCACTGTACGACATCTGCAGAAGCCTTAACATACCTTGTCAGAGACACACTAACATGGCCCTATGTGAAATAGTTGCTGTTATACAATGGAACCGCTGCTGATGTTACAGGGTTTGTTTGCACTAGTCCCATTTCAGAGGGTTGTGTGTACACCAGGAAGTGTTACCCATTACTGATTAACAGCACAGTATGATACACATGTACACCAAACCAAAGATGTCTGGCGAGCACACTGTAAACCACCTAACATTTTATGCATAGCCATACAGCCTTGAGCTGCTCAAACATCCTTGCCAGACTGAAACATCTGCAGAAGTATCAGGTACAAACAAACCCTGCATAAGTAGCAATGTTCTGAAATATAACAGCTGTACTCACATGTAGAACAACATCTTCTAGCCATTACACACAATTCATGGGAGTCATGAAGCTAATATATCTCTGTGTGTCTCCATATAGCTGTTGCAATACATCACAAACAACACATCCAGGCCGTCTTCCTTGAAAGTAAGGCAAAGGGACAACGCCCAAGTGGAGTACTCAATTATACACCACTGTTGCCAAGGTATTGGCTAATGGAGTAGCTGCACAGCTGATGTGCATGTAATTAACTACTTTGGAACATCAATTGGTGGTCAAGATAGCACATGTTACTGATATTTAACTATAAAAGGATGGCTTGCCACACATTCAAACCATCTGTATATACCAGCAGAACATTACAAAGAAGATTGAAACACAAACTGAAAAAGATTGAAATAACAGTCAACAACACCTCAGGTTACTAATAAGGTATGTAGAACACTCAGTATGTTTGTGTATGTAGTACCTGTTCTGTAATAATTAAAGTGTACGCAATGCATATAGTGAAAACAGTTATCTTGTAGTGATGTATTGTTGAGCATAGTAACGCTTGTAGTATTTATGTAGGTCACAAGGCAAACACCTCATACACCACAAGGGATGCTATATAAGGACTTTGAACCCAACAATTACTCTCCAACTGCTGTCAGTGGCAGGGTTGGTCCAACAAGTATGAGCTATAACAGGGGATAGTATATGTTGATATATTGTAACAGTAGGCATATGTATGGGTGTATTCAGGGGCGGCTCGTGGCATCGGGCTGCCGGACTGCAGCCCCCTCAAAATAAAAATTAGAAAACAAAATTATTTTTTAAATTTCGCAGACTTCGCGCATGCGCAGTAGTCCCGACTACTGTCGGTCTATGCGCATGCTCAAGGCAGTCCGTCAGTCCCCATAGAGGGACACAAGGAGACGTCTGTGCACTTTTAAAGTACACAGACTCGCTGGGATTATATGTCGGGTCCGGACTGCAACAGCCAGAACAGTCTCGTCGTCGGGAGGGAGCTTTTACTTGGGATCTCGTCGGGAAGGAGCTTTGCCTGGGATCTCACAGGTCTTTGTGAATATTGCGAGGGCAGGATATGGTATGGAGAACAGACAGGTAAGTGTATGGTGCGTTTTACTTTATACTGTGTGTGTTAGCTAGCTGGATATATTAGTGCTTTTAACTGGATGGATATATTAGTGCTTTTAACTGGATGGATATATTAGTGCTTTTAACTGGATAGATTAAAGTGCTTTTTTGTGTGTGCGCGTGTGTGTGTGTAAATGCCCCAGGTGTTCATGGTGGTGTGGGAGGGAATACCTCAGGCTTGAACCCTGTACCCTGTATGCAGGTGTTAAAGACTTGAGTTTCCTAACCACCACCATTTGTAAAAAAATTGCAGATTTTTGCCTCATATTTGATCTGATCTGTTCCTCATAATATCTGTGGTTTGTAAATACTGCAATGCTTGATGTTTGATGGTGTAGTAGTAGCATTGTTGCCTCACAGCTGTAGGTTCTTGGGTTTGATTCTTGGCTGGGGTTCCTTCTTTGTGGGGTCTGTATCTTCTCCCTGTGTTTGTGTGGGTTTGCTTTTGTGTCCTCCCATGTTACAAAGACATGTCTGCATTATTTCTTCCTGGGCCTCTGCTGAAAATTGTTTTTTTGTTCCAAGTCAGACTGTCCTGATTAACAAATGTTAAATAAAATTGATAGGCATTTGAATTTCAGACTTCAGGTTTCTGAATGTCTAATTCCTTGCCGATTTGATGGTGCAGTGGTAGTATTGTTGCCTCACAGCTGTAGGTTTTCTGGTTTGATTCTTGGTTGGGGTGGCTTCTGTGTGGAGTCTGCATCTCCTCCCTGTGTTTGTGTGGATTTGCTCTGGTGCCCTGCCATTTCACAAAGACGTGTCTGCAGTATTAATCCCTGCGTCTCTGCTGAAAATTGGTTTTGTTCTGTCCGCAGTAAAATTGACAGGCATTTGAATTTCAGACTTCAGGTTTCTGAATGTTTAATGCCTTGCAGGTTTGATGGTGCAGTGATAGTATTGTTGCCTCACAGCTATAGGTTTTCTGGTTTGATTCTTGGTTGGGGTGGCTTCTGTGTGGAGTCTGCATCTTCTCCCTGTGTTTGTGTGGATTTGCTCTGGTGCCCTTCCGTTTTACAAAGACGTGTCTGCAGTATTAATCCCTGCATCTCTGCTGAAAATTGTTTTTGTTCTGTCCGCAGTAAAATTGACAGGCATTTGAATTTCAGACTTCAGGTTTCTGAATGTTTAATTCCTTGCAGATTTGATGGTGCAGTGGTAGTATTGTTGCCTCGCAGCTATAGGTTTTCTGGTTTGATTCTTGGTTGGGGTGGCTTCTGTGTGGAGTCTGCATCTCCTCCCTGTGTTTGTGTGGATTTGCTCTGGTGCCCTGCCATTTTACAAAGACGTGTCTGCAGTATTAATCCCTGCATCTCTGCTGAAAATTGGTTTTGTTCTGTCTGCAGTAAAATTGACAGGCATTTGAATTTCAGACTTCAGGTTTCTGAATGTTTGACCCCTTGCAGATGTGATGGTGCAGTGGTAGTATTATTGCCTCACAGCTATAGGTTTTCTGGTTTGATTCTTGGTTGGGGTGGCTTCTGTGTGGAGTCTGCATCTCCTCCCTGTGTTTGTGTGGATTTGCTCTGGTGCCCTGCCATTTTACAAAGACGTGTCTGCAGTATTAATCCCTGCATCTCTGCTGAAAATTGGTTTTGTTCTCTCCGCAGTAAAATTGACAGGCATTTGAATTTCAGACTTCAGGTTTCTGAATGTTTCATTCCTTGCATTATTGATGGTGCAGTGGTAGTATTGTTGCCTCACAGCTAAAGGTTTTCTGGTTTGATTCTTGGTTGGGGTGGCTTCTGTGTGGAGTCTGCATCTTCTCCCTGTGTTTGTGTGGATTTGCTCTCGTCCCCTGCCATTTTACAAAGACGTGTCTGCAGTATTAATCCCTGCGTCTCTGCTGAAAATTGGTTTAGTTCTGTCCACAGTGAAATTGACAGGCATTTGAATTTCAGACTTCAGGTTTCTGAATGTTTGATCCCTTGCAGATTTGATGGTGCAGTGGTAGTATTGTTGCCTCACAGCTATAGGTTTTCTGGTTTGATTCTTGGTTGGGGTGGCTTCTGTGTGGAGTCTGCATCTCTTCCCTGTGTTTGTGTGGATTTGCTCTGGTGCCCTGCCATTTTACAAAGATGTGTCTGCAGTATTAATCCCTGCGTCTCTGCTGAAAATTGGTTTTGTTCTGTCCGCAGTAAAACTGACAGGCATTTGAATTTCAGACTTCAGGTTTCTGAATGTTTAATTCCTTGCATTATTGATGGTGCAGTGGTAGTATTGTTGCCTCGCAGCTATAGGTTTTCTGGTTTGATTCTTGGTTGGGGTGGCTTCTGTGTGGAGTCTGCATCTTCTCCCTGTGTTTGTGTGGATTTGCTCTGGTGCCCTGCCATTTTACAAAGACGTGTCTGCAGTATTAATCCCTGCGTCTCTGCTGAAAATTGTTTTTGTTCTGTCCGCAGTAAAATTGACCGGCATTTGAATTTCAAACTTCATGTTCTTCAGAATACATAGTAGCACAACCTTTTTTTCTAGCAATTTTCTAAGTTTATAAGATGAATATTTTAAATTTGTCCCTATTTTTGGGACTGTATTCCCCCATTATTGGCTTCGTCCAGGTTTTTGTGCTAAGGTTGACAGCTATGGCAAGAACTGAATTCACTGAATATGTTTGAGGGCTGTATTCCCTCATTACTGGGTTTGTCCAGGTGTTTTGTACTAAGAGGTTGACAGCTATGGTGAGAACTGAATTCACTAAATGATAGCCATTTAAGTTTCAGTCTTCCTCTCTTTTACAAAGCAGCTGATGTGGCGTAGTGGTATGTTATCTGACTGTTTTTTGCTCAGGGACCTTGGCAGTAAAATATATGGTGGCAACACAACATTTTATTCTAGCAACTTTCCAAGATTATACAAGCAATGTTTAATGTGTCCCTGGTTTTTGGGCTTTTGACCCCCCCCCCAATACATTTTGGCTTTTTCCAGTTTTCTTGAGCTGCGAAGTTGAGATGCAGTTGAGTATTGAGTAGATTTTACAAGGAGCTGAGAGCTGCAGGGGAATAGAAGTTTAATGCTTTCCCTAGTTAATACTATAGCACAACAGGTTGTGTACTTCCTTTTGATGCAGAAGGCTGTGGGTTCTACTCCCACAACGGGTGGATGCTGCCGTACTGAAAATGTTCTTCTTGGTGAAGATACTAACTATGAGTTCGTTATCAGTTTGCCATCCATTTCCTCTTGCAATATTATTACTAGTTCATCATTTTTTTAATGTTATATATAGGCAATTTATTCCTGAGGGGCAACAGACACTTTATTTTTCGATGAAACCATGAAATATAAAGGTGATTGCTAGCAGCAACCACTTCATTAGTTACAGATTTCTTTAATGTGGAATTATTTAGATGACTTACTTCAGAGATTGTGCATATTTACTGATAATGGACTGTAGAATTGTGCATATTTACTGATAAAGGTGGACTGTAGAATTGTGCATATTTACTGATAATGGTGGACTGTAGAATTGTGCATATTTACTAATAATGGTGGACTGTGGAATTGTGCATATTTACTAATAATGGTGGACTGTAGAATTGTGTATATTTACTAATAATGGTGGACTGTGGAAGTCTGAGTAGACTTTTTTATGATAAATGTTCTCAACTGGGCAGTTTTGCCATTATGGGTGCATATGGATTGTTTCATTGCTTACTGGAAAAATGTTCAAAACAAATTTAAAACACCCTCTAACAAGTGTACTGTATTGTACAAGGAATATAATTTTAGTACAATGAGGAAGGTGTATCAAAGAGCACATGTATGTTTCATATGCAAGGGGCCTATGATTCGAAAACAGCCCAAAATTAATCTTTATCTGCCACTGGCAAAATGTATTTTCTTTGAATGTGGGTTTCAATGCTGTTTCAATGAATATGAGTTTCAAGGGCAGAGAAGTTTTAATGCTAATTTTTCATTGTGAGACTGCATTGCTTTGTTTAACAGATGACTTAGTGTTTGTGCTGTAAAATACAAAATAAAACTTTCAAATGAAGTCCAACTCCTCATAGAAGTAAAGCAGTATGCACATTAGTGTTTATGGTAAATGGAGTGAAATAGCCAAGTAATGGTTCATTGGAATGGCTGCAGAGGCTCCATTCAACCATTATTTTGTCGGGGGGAAGGGCAGCAAACTCAGACAGGCCCAGCTGAACTATACCTCCCAACTGTCCAGATTTTCAAAGAATGAATAGATTTTTGCTTCTTATTTTTGGTTTGTTGTTCATAAAATTTGTAGTTTTAATTCCTAAATGATTTGCCAGAAGTCACTAAATAATAAGTTTCAGACTTCATAACCTTCAGAAAAATGCATGTTAAAGTAAGAGCTGTTCTATCAACTGTCTCGATTTATACAAAAGCAATTTTTAGTACTGTTTATATGTGCCCCCAATATATTTGGCTTTGTTCAGATTTACTGCATTAACAGGTTGAGAGGTACATGCAAATAAATTGCTTTATAGAATTAGGCATAGCCAACCTCTCAACTGTCCCCAATTTTTGGCTCAAAATGTTGCTCTTAGCCCTAATAATCCCTCCGCAAAATAGCAATTTTGGAAGAAAACATGGAGAGTTTACAATTAAGAAATAACTGTAATAATCAAAGTTATAGATTACTTGAAATGCATGTAGATTCTTTTATTTTGTCAGCTGCTCAAGGTAGCAGTACTAATATTAAAGTGTCCCTTCTTTGACAGGTAGCAGCTGTATTGTGTGTCTATTTTATATTTTTGCATCACATTTTTGGTCCATTTTTCATAAAATTGTGTTTTTTGGCAAATTAGTGACAAATCACTAAAGACTGAAGTTAGAAAATGACAGACATTTGAGTTTCAGATTTTATACCCTTCAGAAAATTCATACTAATGCAAGACCTATTCTATTATCTTTCTAAGTTTATTAGAGCAATATTTAAAAATTGTCCTTATTGTTGGGCCTTTGTCCCACTTCTGTGTATGGCTTTGTCCAGATTTCTTGCTCTTGAGGTTGAGAGGTATGACAAATGTATCAGGGTCATCACAGTCAGCCAGAGAGATTTCAAATTGTGACATGCGTGCTGCACCCCACTCCCCCATGTAGTGACTCTGGATGTGTCCAAGCAAGGCAAGGAGTAGTTGTATCTACCTTGGATGGGGAGGACACACTGCATAAGTACTACAGTGGCTTTTCATCTGTCCTTGATTTTGCAGAATGGTCTGGTTTCTGTCATATTTTTGTACTGTTGATTTATGCTTATTACTCAGATTTATGCTTATTACTCAAAGTGCCTGTTGCTCTGTGTTTAAGTAGCAATGCTTTAATGACCATAAGGTAAGCTTGTCTGACATCGTAAGATGCAAATAAGCTTTAATAAGCATACTGTTAAACAATTGCCAACATTGAAAGCCTTTCTGTTGTTGCCATGCAGAGAATACTTGACTAGATAATGTATAAGCCTTGGGTATTAAAGGACAGGATTCCATTATTTTAAAAAGCTCATTACACTTGTTGGAGACTTCCAGTCATCTCTACAGACTTTACCCGTAAACTAAACAGAATGCCAATCATGTGTGGTCCATAACCTGTACAGTAATCCTTTAAGCAATGTATCTTGAGCTTGTTTCTTGTTTGCTTTTCATTTTTTACTTTTATCATGTTTTCCCCATGAAACAAGTTGTCAGGCAGCAGGTCTTTTTGGATAAGAAACATTTTTACAAGTGGGGGCATCACATAGATTTCTACTTTCAGCATGTTACTTGGTACTTTAATAAAGCTGAATATATTATAATTAGAACTGCAGTGCAAGGAGAAGTGGTTTGAGTTGAGTGCTTCTGGTTTTTCTTATACTTGATTTTGACTGGCATTCCAGTAATGTATTTAAAAAGTAATTTATTTTTTCATGCCTCACAACCTTTTGTTTCCATCTAGATATTAAGTAAGCTGTCATGCAGCCAATGCATTGAAATATTTTTATTCTTCTACACTTATTTTTGTCTTGATCGGACTTTCATAATGATGGTTTGCCACCCAGGGCAGCGTATTTAATTAAAGTTAGGTTTTTTGTGGTTTTGTGCATAGCTCCTCCCCTTTATGGTTGACCACACCCCTTCCCTTTGACCCCACCCATTCAGCGTCTCCTGCAGCCCCCCTGTGATTTGAAGTCACCAGCCGCCACTGTGTATACCCTTGGTTCATAGTTACCAGAACAAGCACAGCAAAACATCACTAACACAGCAGTCATCCATTCTCTGGTCAGAAATAAACCACACCACTACACATGCACCACTCCCTACAGCTCTAGACACATCCTGTATGTTGGCTCACTCCAAGTATATTCAGACGTCCCAAGCTTATAGTCCTGGGACATACGTTCATATAATGGTCAGGGTGTACAATTAGTCTTCTGCTTGCTGACTGAGACTGTTCTGTACTTGTTTGAAAGTCATACTTAGCATGTGCACAAAGTTAGTTCCACTGTTAGCATCTTACCTTTGGTTGGCGATGCAGGAGGTTTGCTCACCTCTGGGCAGCTTGATATGACAGCACTAAATACTACGGGGGGGTTCTGCTGCTATTTCCCTTCACATTTGTTATGACTGCTTTATTGTGACCATGTTCATTCCTCGTGGATATATATATATATATATATATATATATATATATATATATATATATATATATGTACATTCACATGCATATACACCTACATGCTTGTTTACATTTCCCATACTGTTGAATGACCGCCTGTTACTGTTGTGCATACTGACTTACGTCTGCTTTAAAGTGCCATAATCACCCTATTTTCAACTGCCATTATTGTGGGCATCATATAAAATTAGCAGCCCTTGCATGGCTTGGACCTGGGAACAGGAACACCATAGTCACTGGTTCTACTACTAAACCATCCGTGATACATTCTGTATGGATGGTAATTAGGATATATGACTTTACTACAGGCATTCCACAGTACTGGCAACAAATGTGACAAGTCTGTTGGTGTACATATGTGTAGTACATGTTACTGTTCATATGTTTCTGAGAGACATATGTATAAATTTGCAAGTATACATATTTATGAATAGGACAGATACTTGACAACTACTTATATGCATGTATGTGTGATGTGTAGCTATGCGAATATAGGTATGTACATTTATAGATATATGACTACATATCTGGAGTTATACATGGCCATGTATATGAATAACTGCATACAGGAGGTACCTGTACCATTTGTATGCAGGGGTTGTGTGCATCATTATGATGAGGAACCTGGATGGGGTATACAATTTGTGGACATGTACTATTTGGAAGATGGCTATGGAGAAGCTTCATGGGAACATATGAAAGGTATATATTCCCGATAATGCACGTGGGGAGACATGCATCACAGTCAGGTGTTTAATCCCGGGTCGTACGTTCTGCAGGTCCGGGTGGAGGCTCAGCAGGGTTGTGATCAAGTACTGCTAATCTGACTTGTGCCCGGATGTCAACGGGGGTGGACATTGTGTTATGCCACAAAGTCTAATCTTGAGAACAGACACTTATCCCATGAGGGATGTTCAAAAATTCTGAATGACAAACCCCATTCTTCTGGCTATTCAAAAATGTGGTATGGTTATGCATGGGATACCTAGTTTGTAAGCCTGAGACTGCCTAGGGTGACACTGCCTACTAGATGTGGGTAGGGGACACTATGTGCAGATATGGCTGCGCCAAGCTAGCAGCCTGAGTATGGGTGGTTTTGGTGGACGTTCAGCAAGGGGGGGGGGTGTGCTGTGGAGGGGATGATGGGTATTCAATTATGTATCCAGGTGTGTTGGGGTTGGATGGCTCAGTTCAGGCCAGTCCATTATGTAGGTGTGAGCCAGTAATGTTTCTGTACATGTGTATCGCACATTTTAATGTTCATATGTTTGTGGGATTGTGTTCTGCAGTATGGCCTGTCAGGGTGCATTGCGGATGTGAATGTATGCTCTTTGGTTTCCTTTCTGATTCACCCACTGCTCCCTCGTACACCTCCAGTTCGCCTATTGTACATCCGACCCAGTCTCCCCTTGGCGATTTATTACATTACCCATCACCCCACCCATATTCCACACACACCATCCATCCCTTCTCTGGTTGATGACCCATGGCGCAGACAACAGAATAAATTGCGTACTGTACATATCTCTGGTACCAATATGGTTGTGAGGACAACCCTGGCATATTTGATCTTCCACATGCTGTACTTCATGCACATAGGTACACGCAAATACTTATCTTTCATGACATGGTAGGTAGACCCGGGTAATACCCATTCGTCTTTGGGCCGTCCAGACAGGGACGACTTGGACTGCAAATGGGCAGATATTGAGCGAATGCTCTGACCATTGGTAGGGTTACCACCTTTTTTAAATGGCCAAAGTGGGACATTTTCGGGGCACACATCAGATTTTACAGGCCAACACATACCCACGGTCAGTACAAAGGATAGAACTTTACTTTTATGCCTAAATGAAAGCTTATTCTTGTAGCAGTTTAGTTGCTTATTATGTTTCTTGTAACATTTAGGTATTTTAGATAAAGAAATAACTATTTTATGGAACTATTACATAAAATATCGGGCATAATTATGTCCTACAATCGCAGGACATTTGCCATTTTTAATATTTTTGGTAAGGACACAACTGTCCCTTGCAAAATGGGACAGGCAGTAACCCTAACCATTGGGCTAGGCTTAGCAAAGGGCAGTGGCACGCAAACACGCTGTGTTTCGCTTCCACTTGATATAACAATCAACACTACAATGGAATACGGGCAAGGGGTTTTAAATGTCATTTGTTCGAAGGACGGGGGCTCAATATTCAGCTATGTGCCTTTGTGTTTACTTTTTATTTTGGTGTTCGCGAAACTGTCTTGTATGCTTTGCATACATTTCAGTATCCATGGGCACTGACAGGAGTGATTTCTATTAGAGGCAGGCTGTACTAGTCATCATTTTAGGTTGCACATCTGCAGCCGACATGTTCACGCCTCCGTGCAGCGCTTAGACATGCCCCCTGCACTCGCACACGTTTCTTATGCACGTGAACGTTGCTGCAGCGCACCTTCATTAATACGCATATGGTGCAGCTGCGCCATCTCTATGGCGCACAGTTGGCACAAGGCTAATGCCATCCTTGCGCCGAGCTTCATGAATCCTGGGGTATATTTCCCCAAACAAATGTGAGTTCATAAATCTGGAAGTAAACAGTTTCAGGAAAAATTTTAACAGTCTATTTCATTGAGCACAGATCAAGACCAAAGGTTTCTTTTTTTAACTATGGATATGATACTGGAAATCTAAGTTTGTATGATGAATACTCTGGAGATGATTTACTCATAAAGAAAAGTTGATACAATAACAGCAATTTTGGTAAATCTAAATGCAACAAAATGTTTTGCTGAAATAACTTTCAGCAAATCTCGAAATTAATCTTTTTTTTATGGGACAAGCCCCCCCCTCCCCCCCACACACACACATATCACCCATGGGGGGAAATATCCCCACATCCCCTAAACTTAAATATATCTATTCTGGAGTTGCACAACAGTGTAGAAAAGGAAATTCTCTACTATCTCCAAAAGTGATTTTGGTGAAACATTTTCACTGAAATGTCATTCATGGAAACTGCTGTCAATGAATTGACAAGCTTCCATCATGAAGTGGTGTGAATAACAATTTCTGTTGTAAAGTATGTACCAAACATACAACCGTGCAATTATTAAATTAAACTTTTCATACAATTGTATATTTTATTATTGATTTTGGTGTTTTCATTGATATTTCAGAACACTCATCTTAGGACCCCTCTGCATAAGCAATGCAGCACCATTACACAACTTCTTCTTCTGTTTTTTCCTGATTAGGGGTTGCCACAGCAGAACTCCAGTCTGCTAATAATTGGCAGTAGATTTTTACAGTGCCGAGGTGCCAGCCCAACACCCAAACTTCAACGAAGGCACGCCCATTCACACATGTCTTTTGAATGCCACTTGACTGCGGGGAGGACATGCAGACTCCACACAGAAGGCGCCCCAGCCAAGAATCGAATGGGAGAACCTCTTGCTGTGAGGCGACAATGCTACTGCTGCACCATCATGGCTTCCAGCACCATTACACAACATAGTTGAGTAATAGCACCATTACACAACATAGTCACAAATAATGATTTTACACTTACTGCTAATGATCTGTGGAGATTTGGTTAAGTTCATTGTTAACTTGTATCTTATAAGTGAGAGTTGTTTCACTTATGAAGTTGTTAGCATGCAATGGCAACATATTTGTGTTGAAAGTCACAGGCCAAAATAATGAAAAGTCAGAAGCATTACAAGCAAGCATTCACCATGTTAAATGCAAACTTATGACATGGTGATTATCAATCATTTTATACACATCTTTTCAGAATACTGAGTATGGCCACATTTTTTTAAACATTGCATGTTACTGCTCTGTGACTCCATTCTAAAAGTTGATTTTTTTTTACATGTTTATGGGTTCGTAGGTGTTTACTAGGCTAACAACCACAAGGGCCTTTTTAAGCCTAGCTATGCATCCCAGATCTCTGATGAGTTCTGATACCCTTGATAAGTGGAAGCAGGGGCTTGGGAGATAAAACATTTACAAGCAGGGGTCTGGGAGATGAATTATTTATAGGTGATCTGTGTCCATTAGAGGCAGATGCCAAACCAGAGATGAATTTCCTGGTCCCCATCCAGTTGTCCAAGTTACACTTAAATTGGGTTAGGGAGGAACTCTGCTTCACATGGGTGGGGAGCCTGTTCCACAGACAGGGTAGTCTTTGGGATACATACCTATCTCTTCAGCAGGTCCTATTTCTATCACAGGCAAGGTATAAGTCTTTAGAATGGGCAATTCTGCTACTGTTTGTTTTGTGGATATGCAGGAGGTCCATCAGAGTGGGGTCTGGCAATGCCCTGTATGCCGGGCATAGATCTCTCTTCAAAAGCCTGTAGGAGACAGAATACAGGGATAGGGTTTTGAGGCAGTCTGCATGCAACATTTTACTTACATCCTGTATTCTTTTAGTGAGAAACCTCTGTGGACATTCCAATTGCTGGATATGCCTGGTTAGGTACATACTAAAGGAAGCATTGTACTCAATGATAGGTCTGATGAATGCTGAATAAAGTAGAACAATTACTTCCTTGGACTTAGATGCCATACCTTTGTTTAAGAGTTGCATAACATAGAATAATTTCCTCACTATTGTAGACATATGATGTTCAAAGGCTAGATTATGTGTGTCCCTTAGTCCCTGACTACTGGGACAACTATAAGGGGTGAGTTGTCAATATGATAGTTACCACGGGTGGATGACTTCCTGAAGGATAATATTATGCATTTCTTGGCATTTAGTTTTATCCATGGCTCTGAAACCAGTTGTTTGTCTGTGTCAGCCTTTCCTGGAGAACATTTTTGTAAGTGTAGGATTCAATGACAGCTCCTAATTTGCAATCATCTGCAAATTTAGTAAGCCAGAGAACAATGACATTGGCCTTGACTTCTGAGAAGTAAATGCCAAAAAGGAGCAGTCCAAGGACCAATCCCTGAGGGTCTCCACTTGTGACTGGCTTCTTTGTAGAGGTGAACTCCCCAATTCTAACTTCCTAGGTCCTGTCTGTGAGCCAGTTGGCTATCCACTGGGTGACATACAGCTTTGTACATAACCTGTTAAGTTTGTCAACAATACCTGAGCGGGGTACTGTGTCAAATGTATTTGCCAGGTAAAGGTAGGCAGTGTGAACCATTTTGCCCTCATCCATTGTTTTGGTGACCTTCTCAAAGAGGTCCACCAGGTTGAATAGGCATGACCTGGCCTTGACGAAATCAAACTGGGTTGGGTCCATTGTTTGTAGGTTTGCTATATCATTACTGATCATTTCCATGACAATTCTTTCCATGGCTTTACATATAAGACTAGTGAGACGTATGGGTCTGTAGTTTTCAGGATCTGTAGATGAGGAACCTTTGTCCAGATACATGACTGTTGGGGTTCTCCACTCATGAGGCATGAAGCCTATTTGGAGGCTACAGTTAAATAGCAATTCCAGTGGGCCTTACAGGTCATGTTTCATGGTATTTAGAAGGCATCCTGGGATATAGTCATTGATGCAGTGTTCTGGGCCTTAGAGAAAGCATTAAGGACCTGTTCCCTAGTGTTAATAGGGGAGTTATATTTGATAGTATTTCCTGAGGGAAGGTTGAGAAGGAGAGAGGGATGAGGCTGGAACTGAATTTATCTGCCAGTAGGTTTGCTATATCTTCTGGCTCAGTACAGGTGGCTCCATTAAGGAGCTCTGCACACAACTGTGTACTGCCTTTGGGGCGCTGTACATAAGTAAAGAATATCTTGTGGTTGTCCTTGGCGTAGGAGGGCAAATTTACCTAAGATTTGGCTTTGGTAGACTTTACTTGTCCTCTGAATTGTTTGTTTAGTTTGATGAGAGTGTTTTTATCCTCTTGGGTGCTGCACCTCCTAATTTTTGCCATGATTTTCTCCTTCTGTTATACAGTCTATTGATTTTGTGATTTCACCAGGGTGGCTTGTTTTTTTGAGTTAGTTCTGTACTTCTTCCTGGTGGGTACAGCTGCCTCTATGTAGCTATTATCATGCTTGTACAGGGTTTTTGTGAACAGTTCTGCATAGGCAGCAGTGTTCTCAGGGTTTATGGAGATTTGAAATTTGGGTTATCACCTAATAGCAGGAAAATAGCTTTAGAGTAGTGCCTGAATATTCCAGGTTTAGCTGGGGGTCCAGGTTTTATTTTTACTTCAAAAGGAGACCATTTTCTGGTCTGAACTTACTAGGAAGACATTACAGCAGGGTGTGTGCAGCACTCTCCCATATTAGTGAGGACCAGATCCAATATGATTGCACCCCTGGTTGGTGTATTGACAGTCTAGTCCAGGGAGCTTGTTTTTATAAAATCCAGGAGTCTCTGTGCCTGTACGTTTGGTGCCATATAAGATTCCCAGTTAATAGTGAGATAATTCAAGTCAACAATCAATATGGTATTGGGTTGGATGAGTGTTTCCAGTAATTTTAAATACATGGTATGGATTTCTTGAGTCTCTTGGGTCACAGAGGGAGACCTATAGCTTACAAGGAAGTGGTATTGGATTTTGCCTATGGTAATTTGAACATGGAGCAGCTCAAGTGCATTGCCCTGTTGACCAGCCTTGAGATATATTTATTTTTGATGTAAATCGAGACACCTCCACCTTTACTCCTTGTCTGTTTAGTAGCTGATCTAAATGTGTGGAAGGCATTATAACCATGCACTGTTGGTGTGCTGTTCATGGCTTTAAACTATGTCTCAGTGACAGCACAGAGATCAGTGTTCTCTAGGGTGAAAGAGATCTTCTAGTAAACAAAAATCACATTTTTGAGAAAAATTATAATGAGCAGCATAGTCCACACAGTGGGACCCAATAAAATATTAGTTTAAAAATCAATTTTTTATCAAGCAAAACTCCAACCAGACATTTGCTAAATAAAGTTCATATTTGCAAAATAAAAAAATTATACTTTTATACATCTGATAGCACAATTGACTTGTTGCATAGTTTAAAAAAGAAAGATGATCTTGCAATCATTACATGAAATTATCTTTTTAGGAGTTGTACAGTGGGAACGTGATGCCATGAAAAATCTGGGCCCAAATAATAAAAAACTGGAATGTATTAGTAATGTTTTCCAAAAACAATATCAAAATGGTGGTATTAAAAAAAACACGTAAAAACAAAACAGTGCAGGAGTAAAGTACCTCAACGAAAAAAAGCAATATCCAATATAGTGAGACTCCAGAGGTGGCACCAAAGTGAAAGTACAAAACACTTTATTGTAGACAAAACAAATTCTACAATAAAGTGTTTTGTACCTTCACGTTGGTGTTATCTCTGGAGTCTCACTATAATAAAAAAAACACTTGTGCCAGATTCTTTCTGGATAGTATTATGCAGTTAAAGTATTACTGTCTTTAAAATAATTTCTGATAGATTTGTTCAGTTTTTAAGTCACTCATTCATTTTCTGATAGTAGGTTAAAACTGTGAATCACAAAAATTATAAAATTACTATGTTATTACAGACTGATGTCAACTCACTGAAGGTAATTTCAGTGAGCACTGTTTATGCAAAGTACCATTACTGAAAAGCACTTCTAGCAAATAAGTTATTTTTTTTTAGGGACTGGCTTATTGCACCACCATGCATGGAGGGGAACACCCCACACCTCCAAACTTTATATAACAACTTTACAGTGGCAAAATATTGAAACTGATGAGTTGAAAACTCTATAAAAACAAACACAGACACAACAAACTTTTTTGCAGGGAGAAGGCCCCTTGCATCCTCCACACCTCCGTAAATTATATAGACCAACTTGATTGTTGCACCATAGCAGATACAAGGGAAAAAAATCCCCGAAAAGCACTCTACTAGCTTACAAAATACAACACATTGCAGTGAAACTCACCTCAGTATTAAGTTTTTGCAGTAAAGTCTCTCATCCACAAATATATCTACCACCTGTAACTGTGCTACTGTATATAAGTAGTTCAACAAAGGCATTGAACCTGCAGCTCTCAGTAGTAACCTAATTATGGTCAGAGTCATAGATCCACAGTGGGAAAATTAAGCACATGGGTCAAAACATGACCTAAGGAAATTCTGGTGTTTGGGGCATTCTGTTTGCTTCAGACTTAATGTGTAGATTGCTTTTCCTGATTAATTTTGATTAAGTATAGCTTTTATATTGCATTACACAGCAGGACCTCCTGTTCTATTTGGCTGGACTGCTCTGTGCTAAATCTCTTTGATATACATTGCCACTGAATTGGCAAGCTCTAACCAGATTTGACCTAATTATATGCAGCAGTGGGTTGTGTCACACTGTACAGACAAATTTGGTTTGTTGCAAACTGCTTAATTATCAAACATTCCCTATATTCATCAATGGCCCAAATCTATACTTCACAACTGTACCTCTCTGTGAAGAATGTTTTTCTTTTTTTTTGTCTTAAAAATTCTGCATTCCATGCAGTCCTACAATTTTTGAACAAATGTCCATAATAATTAATATTGAGTCATACTAATTCACCAAAAGAACTTCTTGTAAGCATGCTGTGAACTTCTAGTTAAAGTCGTTAGTAAGTGTTTCACATTTTACATATTTGTTCTCCATTAAAAGAGATGTTTCACATTTGGACATATGGTTTGGAGGGATGCCCTTGCCTAGTTGGCACACTTGCTAAAGGTTACTATTAAAAGCACAACTTGGTGCTAAGCTACACTGACTAGTGTGCTGCTTCTGCTGCTGCTTTTCTTTATTTACAGGAACTTCCGACTGCTCTCAGCTTCGCCACACTGTCTTGCAAGTTACTACTGTTGTTTGTTTATTTATAAAATAATATTGGTGCCTACAGGTCAATTAATTAAATTGTTGCTCTTGTTATAATAGCTTCTTGCTGTTCACAGACCAGTTCATTGCCATTTTCAGCAGCTTTTAAACCCTACATTTCCATTTGTGCTTAGACTAGTTATTGACAGCAACTATACTCAAATACATCCAAGCATGTGGAAGTCACATCAAAAATTCCTAGAAACAATTATTGAATGGCACTCAAGACTCTAGTCTCTCTTTCAAGCATACATTTTGTAGCATTCTAGGAGCAATCTTTTTGTGGCATTTAAATCTTTTGACTCTGAAGTCTGTGTTTTCTGGCATCCAAGCCAATCTCTCTGCATTCCACTGGTGGTAGTCAAACCTTAAAGTGCATTGTATGTGGCATCTGAAGCAAATTTCAGTCACACAAGTATGGCATCTGAGCCTGTTAATCTAGAATATACTGCATGTAACTTTCACTACATGTTCAGCCCTCATTCTGTTGTTATCATAAAGAATTCATGCATTGGTCTCTTATGACTATAACTTGTATTGGACTATAGTTCAGAACCATAACTAGTTTTCACACTCCCAGTGCAGTTCCTCCATCTGGTACCCCTCCAGTCTAAGCTTTGAACCAAAAAAGATCCTATGTTCAAATTAAGGAATAAAAAAAAATTAGCAAACCGCTTGCTACGGAAGTAACAAGTTGCTTACTGCAGTTACAGTACCACACAGAAAGCACTTCAGAGCTCCAGCCATGACCACTCATATCTGGATCCTATTTTATTTAATTTATACTACATCTTCAATCCTAATACTACCATTATTGTACTGAATTCATGTGTTGTACCACACTGTAGCTGTGTACTAATATCGGATTAGGCTGCACTATATAACTTTGTCTTTTTTTATTTTTCTAAATATTTAGGGTTTCTAATACCCGGACAGAAAAGGGCACCATTCCTAAGTCAAGGTATGAATAAAGTTCATGAAATTAACCTTGCTTCAGTCTTTGACGTTGGTTAGGAATGCTCTTCTCAGCACCTGCAATGTACCCAGAATTGCAACTACCATTCAGTAACTGGAGCACCTTTACCACAAAGGTTAGGTACACTCTGTGAACATTCCCAGATTTAGTCAATGTTAACTTCCTGTACAAATAGTTAACCAGACCACTAGTAGTCAAACTCTTCATGACCTCACCCTCATTACTATTCTACACCTTTGCAGTACTCCTGAAGTATCCTTTTCTCTGGTCAGATCTGACCACAGACTGGTAATCTTCTTTACTCCTCCTTGGACAGTGCATTGGTGCAGCGGTAGCATTGTAGCCTCACAGCAAGAGGTTCTCTGGTTTAATTCTTGGCTGGGTGCCTTCTGTGTGGAGTCTGCATGTCCTCCCTGCATTCGTGTGGGTTTCCTCTGGGTGCTCCAGTTTCCTCCCACATTACAAAGACATGCATCTGGAGCATTTCTCCCCGGGCCTCCACTAAAATTTGGCTTAGTTCCAAGTCGGACTTTCCTGGTTAACAAATGTTAAATAAATAAATTTAGGGGAGCAAAATCCATTGCAATGAACAGCTCTGAACTTGGGGATTTTAAAGAGATAAACTTATTCAAACTATATGATGAACTCTCAAATTTCAGCTGCAAGATTTCCATCCCCATGCAACTTTAGCTATCACTTATTCCAATGAATTTTACTCTTATCTAACAAGTGCCATAAGTCAGGCAGTCCCAATCAGAAAAAGATATACTGAGGAATGTAAAAATAAACCATCTTGGAGGAATGCCAGCATCAATAAGATATATAGTAAAATTAGAAAAAAGTTAATAATAAATCAAAGTCTACTCACATTAAAACTTGTATCAAAAAAGACGAACAAAAATCTGAAAGCTGCAGTAAAGAAAATTGAAGTGGGATACGAATTAAATTTAGCAAATGGAACCAAGGACAATCATATGTCCTTTTTTAATTACATCAGACAGTTAAGAAACAACACACAACAATGCCATGAATTAATTTTTGCTAATATGCTTGCAGTTAAATTTATTGCCAGCTTCATAGCAGAAACAGTGATCCAAGTTCCACAAATTCCTGAGTCCTTTCATCCCCAGATTATTTTAAAGCACGTCCAACTGCACTGTCTAAAGTACCACCTCTATGGGCCCTGACTATACAAATGCTTCTTTAATTAAGATAGCCAAATACACCCTCCCTCTGTACCTCTCCTTAACCACTCAAATTAATCATAGCTGTAGGGTATGTCCGTGCAATGTGGGAAACAGTTGTTATTATGCCACTTCATACGGAGGCCCACCTTAAATCCTGGGAGCTACAGACCCATCAGTTTAACAAGAATCATTTTTAAAACTATGTAATATATTAAATCTTATTTCATATGCTATGATATAAACAATATTGTTTTACACCAGTAACAATAGTCTGTCTGCTTAACTAAGTAAAGTCAGTGAAGCTGTTGATAATGGACATGCAGTTTGGTTACAGCCTTTGGCACTACCCACCTTGTTTGATTTGTAAATAAACTTAAGGTCTCTAATGTACACCTTTTTGTGATTAGATGCATAGCAAACTGACTGACAGACAGAACCCATGTAGTTAAAGTAACAAGTGCTACTTCAAAAACCAATGGGCTAACCAGGAGTGATCCTTTCCATTTACCATATGCCTTGATCTCTAAACCACTAACTGAGATATATGGCTAACTAAATTTGCAGAAGACTGAGCTGTGTATTGTCATTCATTCAGAACTGGATACAATATTACTATAGCAAATGGTGTATTACAAACTGGCTTAAATTAAATGGAGAGAAGCATAGTATTGGCACCTTTGGTAAACATATGTCAGCAGTAGTTTACAATATTGACAGCACCCCTCTCTCTGATACAATCATCAGAGACTCTGGCAGCTTCATAGTCAAGAAATCCTTATATCTAGCCCAGTTGATAACTAAAGGTATCACATTCAGATCAAAAGGTGCTACCATTCCTCTATATTCTGCATTAATTACATAAATTATAGAATGTAATGCCTCTTTTTGTATGCATATCAGCAAACACATCCTACAGTAAGCAGGACTACACAGAGTCATAACTAAAAAGATCACAAGAGTAATGACCCCCAGCTACGGAAAAGTTCTGAAGCTCTATCACAGAACTCTGTCCCTTATAGCCTCCTGTACAGTATTTTATGTCTACCGTTCTATGCTGCTAAGTACCCAACCCTCTTTCACCCCCAATATCTCCATAAAACAAATGGCTCCACAAACATTCAAACTAAGGTCTCAGATCTTTAAAAACAAATAAATAAGACATGCTGGAGGGACACATTTATTACTCAATGGTTTCCTTATCTCTTGAATAATCTTCGATTATATATAAAATTCAGTGACACCCTTTCTTGTTTTAAGGCATTCCTTGATGATTTGATTGATAACCATAAATTCATCACAGGCCTGACTTGTTTTGTCCTCCTAGAGCAGGAGGTACCTTATGGTAGTGAGCATTGGTAAGATGATTATGGCCCATAAGCTGACTCGGGCTCACAAAAGTCTTTTTGATTACAAATATATTATTCTAGCCAATGCCAGCACAAACAGTGATCTTCCTGGGCTCATTAGTCATCCTGCCACATGACACTGCATCACAATATATAGAGGGGGAAAAAAGAAAATGGAGTCTGTCTGAGGAGGATGGTAGAAACTGAAATAGAAGGAAAACAAAGCGATGAATGAAAGCTGTTATGTTACAACTGGTGGTATGGAATGAAGGTAGTGTGGAGCGCTGGATGCAGAGGATGCAGGACATATGAAGGAGACTGTGGAAGAAGTCAAGCAACCAAAAATAAACATTATTTGATCATTACAAATGAGACTTATAAAAGAGAGGGAAATTAAGTGGAGAAAAATGAGGTATCAGCAATTCACAATAGATAAATTGAGAAATAACAAGACTGTAGGGTAAATTAAAAAAACATAATCACATTTATTGAATGGAGGGGGACAGGATGAGAAAAACTCTGTAAGAAAAACTTGAAAACTGCAGCAGTACCAGATAATGAAAGACAAAGAAAATAAAGTAGAGATGACCAATTTATCTGCTGATTTCTCTTGAGAATAGTACAAAGAAAGGCCGATAAGGACTGAAAGAACAAAATAAGAGAGGAGATAATGGGGGTAGGTAAGAGGTTACAGACGTTAGAGAGACAGAGTAAGGGAAAGAGAGAGATAGCTGAGTACTGCTATACTGAGAAAAGCATAGAAGAGACTGTTAAACATTTTTGGTAACACTGACTATTCATGATGAATGCTGTGCTGAGGTGATCTATGGAAACAAATTGCATTGGATTAGAAACTGCATAGTTTCCTACACCTTTATTGATTCCATCTTCTAATTCCCTCCTGTTTAGGATTAAGGGGTACATATGTTAAGGTTTTGCTCCTTTTACACCATCTGCACTATAAAATACTCCATGATCATTTAATGGGGCTACTAATATTTAAGATTGATTAGTAGCCCCATTATGGGGCTACTAATATTTAAGACTGATTACTGCGGTGGTGGTGCTGCGGTAGCGTTGTCGCCTCACAGTTAGCCGTTGCCCATTCAATTCTCAGATAGAGCATCTTCCATGTGGCGACATGCGTGAATGGGCGTTCCTTCATTGAAGGTTGTGCGTTAGGCCCGGCAAGCCAGCACGTAAAAATCTACTGCCAATCATTAGCGGACCGTAGTTCCGCTGTGGTGACCCCTAACCGGGAAAAGCTGAAAGACACAACAACAACTAATATTTAAGACTGATTAACTTTACTTGCCAGTTTCCCATTAATAGAAATTGGGCTAGTATGATATGGAGTACACACAGAAGATGCAGAAAGAAGTCCATAACATACTAGCCCAGCTGATTCTTTGAGCTAACCTAATGACCCTGGTTTATGACTTTCCCACAATACCACATCAGCTTCCATTGA
This sequence comes from Protopterus annectens, assembly GCF_019279795.1. Lineage (NCBI taxonomy): Eukaryota > Metazoa > Chordata > Ceratodontiformes > Protopteridae > Protopterus > Protopterus annectens. The sequence continues at coordinate 177,279,381 of NC_056726.1, forward strand.
GAAGACACCAATAAAATACACTTCTAACACATGCCTTTATGCCATTTAAACTCATGGCATGACTTCTTCAGTTTCCAAAAGTAGCTAAAAATCTCTGCTTTCTGATGTTATTTGGTCCTTGTCTTCTAGTATGTACAAAAACTGCACTGAAACATCATATTCCTCTAGGTCACCATTATTTAGGGAAAGTTGACTCTGTTTCACTTTGAACGCACTAATTCATCAAAACCCAAATTACTGCCTTGGAAGATTCTGGTACTTATGATCAGTATTAAGCATGATGTATCAATGTCGTGCAAGCTCTGTTTATTCAGTGGACTTACTTACTTTTAAACAAAACGGGATTGTTTTATTTTTAAAGTAACTACTGTTCTAATCTTGTATCAGTTGATGGAGCTGCTCATTTTCTCTTTCTGTTTGAGTCTAACCCAAAAGCATGTATTCCATATACAGTGGTTATTCACAGGCAACTCTGTTATTACACAAACAAAATGGACACCTTGTGTAAAGATGAGCTACTTTATTTAATTTGCCAAGGGGAAAACAGGCAAAAAGGTAAGCAAACAGTGCCTAAGTGGTTATCTAAATGGCTCGCCAACTATTACAACATAATCTACTTGGGTGGGTCCTAGAACACTTCACAAAGGTAGTCTTCACCTTCATAGGAATGTGTCAGTTGGTGATATTAGTGAAGTGGCAATGTGACCCACATTACATCTTTGTCATACTTTATAAACTGGACGTAACTTCCAGATCTAGATGATTCTTTCCCAGACCTGTTTTAACAACACACTACCTTTACCACCACTTAGTAGTTTGGCAGGTCAATGCACTTCTAGATATTCTATCAAAATGGACCTGTCAGATGACACTGACAGCTGCAGAGGACTGCTGTCTTCCTAATTTTTGTATTTTTGTTTGCATTTATGACATTTCAGATGGACACCTGTTCATGTGGTCAGATATTTTATTCCTGTCACCTCTTTTACTGCTTTTCCATCAAGCTATAACTGTAGATATTAAAGGAAAGCACATAAATCAGACAATTGCTGACTAAGCCGAAGAGTGGTCTCAGGAATTTGATAAAAGACAATTTCACAAAGTTCTCATGCAATGCATGGGAACAAGCATTAAAACTTATTCAAGCTGCCAGGGAGTCTTCTCACAGATCCAAGGCTGCAATGATAACCTTATAGAGTAATAAGTCTTCCTTAAACTATGCAAGATTATGGAATTAGGTTATATTTCAAGAAAAGAAGGGATGAATTGTAGCAAATGAAAAAGGAGAACTATGACATATACAGTTAGAGCTACAACAAAATAGTCTAGGGTTGGAACCTAAGGTCAGTGATTGTTCCTGTCTTACTCTATTTTTTCTTTAGTCGAGAGTATGCTTTATAACATAATAGCTATCTACACAGAAGTACAGATGAGTTCACATCTGGTAACATGAATACCCGAACTTGAATATGTTCTTCTTTTGCTTGTTATGCTCGGAATATAGACTACTAATAATAAAATCTGCAGATAGATTCTATTAGAAGACCTCCAGATACACCATTGCAATTACTGAACAAATCCAAATGCCTTTCAGTGCCTCCTAAAGCCACTCTTTTAAGTATTCTAATTTACAAGGTGAGAAAACATGGTCACTGCCCCTCATTAACAGTAAAACTATGTTTACAAGACAATCCTTATGTACCCAGAAGTATATAGGACAACAGTTTCACTCTAGTATGCCTTCCATTTAAAACTGCTGTAGGTAAGACAGCCTTATGTAGACTGAGACCTACTACCTGGAACCACCTACCTCCAGACATAAAAATCTAGAAACCATTAAAAGATTCAAATATGGTCTTAAAGGGAATCTCTGTCAATGGTTGGGCAACTTACTATCCCAGATCATAATTAACAGAATATATTTAAGAATGTTTTCTCAGCCTCTTAATGTGGCATCTTATACACAAATATTTCACATGTATACAGGAGTTTATACATTATATGCATCTTCTTCTTCTTCTTTCGGCTGCTCCCATTAGGGGTCACCACAGCAGATCAACTGTTTCCATTTCTTCCTGTCCTCTGCATCTTGCTCTGTCACACCAACCACCTGCATGTCCTCTCTCACCACACCCATAAACCTTAACTTTGGCCTTCCTCTTTTCCTGTTACCTGGCAACTTCATACTTAACATCTTTTTCCCAATATACTCTGCATCCCTCCTCAACACATGTCCAAACCAACGTAATCTTGCCTCTCTGGCTTTGTCTCCAAACCTTCCAACCTGGGCTGACCCTCTAATATACTTATTCCTAATCCTGTCCATCCTCGTCATGCTTAGGGCAAATCTTAACATCTTCAACTCTGCCACATCAAGCTCTGACTCCTGCCTTTTTGTCAGTGCGACTGTCTCCAACCCATATAACATAGCTGGTCTCACTACCCTCTTGTAGACCTTCCCTTTCACTCTTACTGGTACTCGTCTGTCACAAATCACTCTTAACACTCTTCTCCACCCACTCCATCCTGCCTGTACTCTCTTCTTCACCTCTTTTCCACACTCACCATTACTCTGAACTGTTGATCCCAAGTATTTAAATTCATCCACCTTTGCCACCTCTACTCCCTGCATCCTCACCATTCCTTTATCCTCCCTCTCATTCACACACATATATTCTGTCTTAGTTCTGCTGACCTTCATTCCTCTTCTCTCTAGAGCATATCTCCACCTCTCCAAGGTCTCCTCCACCTGCTCCCTACTCTCACTACAGATCACAATGTCATCTGCAAACATCATAGTCCACGGAGACTCCTGTCTGATCTCGTTTGTCAACCTGTCCATCACCATTGCAAATAAGAAAGGGCTCAGAGCTGATCCTTGATGTAATCCCACCTCCACCTTAAACACATCCATCATTCCCACCGCAGACCTCACCGCTGTCACACCACCCTCGTACATATCCTGTACCACTCTTACATACTTCTCTGGCACTCCCAACTTCCTCATACAATACCACAACTCCTCTCTAGGCACCCACAAACATCGCATCTGTAGTGCTCTTTCCTGGCATGAAACCATACTGCTGATCACTAATCATCACCTCCCTTCTTAACTTAGCTTCCACTACTCTTTCCCTTAACTTCATGCTGTGACTGATCAATTTAATCCCTCTGTAGTTACTACAGATGTATGATTGTACTATATTATTATATACATTTTAACTTGCATTTTGTGTGGGGGAACTGTATATATACTTGCTCAATGCAATCTGACTGGATCTTTTAATGATACTTTATCTGCATTCAGTCTTACTACATTCTAAATTTTACTATGTACTCATTTTGTATACAATATTGTTGACTGAAAAACCACAAAGTAGTATTGTCTTGTCTTTGAGCTAATGTAGTGGCTGAAAATGGGTCAATAGATCATTCCACTTAGCAGGTGAACAAATAGTAAATAGGTAAATGTCTGAACTTTGGTAAGGAATATCATGCAAGTTTTCTAAATACATGTACTGACTTCAATAACAAACAAAAATAAGAATGAACTTTTATAAAAAGCTGTTCATAGGTGACAGTCTTTTTTCACACAGTGCAGAGCCTCCCCCAGACCCTCACACACTCGTGTAAGGGGATGTGCCCTTTGTACCCCACCTGACTAAGGCAACTAATTTTGATGAAGCAAGACTTTAGGGTAAGATGCACCCTGAGTTTATTTTACCCTTCAGACTATTGGCCATGACCTAGTGGGTTTCATAGAATCAGTCTTCAAAGACCATAGGAATCCTAAAAGGCATGTTATATAAGTTGTGATGACTTGCTTATGAAAGCAAAGCACATACTGGCATGGAGTAACTTGCTTAGCTACACAATATAGGCCAAGGTTTGCTGCTACAGCCACTATATACAGTATTGTTATGTGATATTGGAAATCTGTGCAATAAACTATTTAATGACTACAATTAAGATGTACTGTACATAGTGGCATAAATCCAGTTTGTGTCTCTTCATGTAACACATCTGAGATTTTGTCATAGCTATGATCGTGGAGCCTTGTAAGGAATACATGGATCTTGGAGAAGTAAATATTTTGATGTTTTACTGAAATCTGCAGAGGAGAACCTTTAGACATTTGATCAGCACTGTACTAAATGCACCATTAAAACGTATATACGTTAGCCATTTTCTATGACCTGTAATAGAAACAAGTCCTGAGACAGAACAGCATGACAAATTATACTCCACAGAGTGATGGAATCCAAATTTGTCAGACAAGTTCTTTGCTGACCCCAAAAAGTTAATCGAGCATCCCATTATCTCTACTAATGGCTGAAATGTGCAGACTTGAAGTTATCAGATATGGAGACATAGATGTCTTGTGTTATTCGCTATAAATGAAAAATAAATTACCAAAACACAATCCCCGGGATTCATGAAGCTTGTGCCAGGTGCAGGTGTAGCGTAGGTGGTCTAAAACCAAATATGGCCACCGAGCGATTCAGGTACAATCCAATTCCACGTGCACTACCAGTGTACGCCAGATCTGCGCAGCTCTCGGCGCATGTATTTTAATCACCACATGCGCAGTAATGCAGCATGCAAATGAAAGTACATAGCTGTTCATGAAGTGGTGCAGGCATAGTGTAAGCATACAGAAATGTAAACCAAAAAAAAAAAAAGGTTTACATTTTTCCAAACAGAACATCGGAGCCATGAAAGCGGACCAAACTTACGTATTACAAAGTTAACATATGCCAATGGCTAAATATACAGCCAATGGCATAAAAAAACACACACAGCACATAAAAAAAAACATTTAATGTCATGGCCACACTATCGCAAAGTACAATCACAGGGCATGTGTGCGCAAACGGGAACACAAGGAAAATATATACAGATGTCATAAAATTGCAATGTAACACAAATCATGATTTTTGCCATAATAGTCAATGGTATGCATGCTAGACCACAATCAAGGTGCAAGGGCTGCTAAGTGTCTGTGACAGTGTTTGGCGCGGTAACTACGAATTTGTAGTCAATGTCATGCAAATGAGGCAAGAAATACTGAATCGCAAAAGTCCCGCCGGCGTACGGATGTACCACACGGCACAATGGTACAACACCGAGGAGTGGCCTGGAGGTATACATGACATCAGAAGAGGGGTGTGCCACCGTAGCTGTAAGCACATTGGAGCATTGCTAATCCGGATTGCTCATTGCTAAACAAAGGTGCAGGATAGGGGTGTGGATGTAACCATAGCCTTGCTTAGCTGAGAGCACACAAGGTGACCAAAAGCGCATGTGTACGCGGATGACAATGTGCTCGAAACCTGGTAAATGGCTGCGTGCGGCACGCACCATGTGCGGCGCGCACCACAGCTGAAACAGGAAAGTTACGGGGAGACAATAAGGAAATGCCGCAGTAGGGTAATTGGAGTACAACTGAGTAATTAACACCTATCAACTCACAGTGGAGCTATTGACAGTAGCTAACAAGGCTGCTAGTAGCAACCTGCAGAACAGGAAAGGGGAGGTGCTGGATTGCAAAGAAAAGAGAACTGCCACAGCACAGCAAAGCAAACCTGCAGTAGATCGGCTATAGAACACATTTTGCAACACAATCATGGGTTGGGAAAGTACAAAACAAGAAAGCAGGCTGCTGGATGCATGCCTGACAATGGGAGGGGAATTGGTTTGAAAAGTGAAGGCAAGGGCAAGAGGTGATCCATGGCAGCTAAATGTAATTCAACATCAAAGGCACCACAATAGCAGTACCTGCAGTAAAACACAAAAGTAAGATACCCTGCAGCTCGGATTGAACATACACACCCTATGACATCATCAGCTTCCAAAGCACAATAGTATAAAGTGTGAAGGTACCTCACACACACTCGAGTATTCCCAAACACTGCACCATCAGTGTAAACAGACGGGGAACTTTTACAATGTACATGTTGGGAGCTGTCATAGCTGTGATTCATCAGCATGTGCTGGAGACTGAAGGTGGTGTGGAGAATGATGCTGACAACCACCTCAGGCACCGGAGGAGGAGAAGTGTGTTCAGACCAAGGGTAACCTACCAGGGGCTACATGATCTGGAGATAGTAGAGTGTTATAGGGTGGACAGGGACATCATACAGCAAATTGGTGAGCTGTGCCAGCCATGTCTCAGAGCCAGAAACAACAGAGGGGAACCCATCCCAGTGGACATGAAGGTATGTGTAAGCTTGAGAATACTAGCCACAGGTAACTTTCAAAGGCCAGCTGGAGATATCATGGGGATCTCACAGGCATCAGCATCCAGGGTACTCCACCAATTCTGGATGCCGTGTTACCACATGCCAATAAGCATATATACTTCCCCCAAACTCAGGAGGAGTTGGCCAGCTATATGCACCTCTTCCATCGTGTGGCAGACTACCCGGAGGTACTGGGTGCAATAGACTGCATGCACATACATATAAAGTCACCACCCAGTGAGCATGGTAGGTACTACATAAACCACAAGGGATACCACTCCATCAATTGCCAGGTTGTGTGCAATGTCCAGGGCATTATCACAGATGTGTGTGCTGGCAACCCTGGAAGCTACCACGACTCCCACATCTGGCATGCCTCACAGCTGTACCAGGTATTTGTCAGGGGGGACATCCCATATGGCCACCTTGTGGGGGATGCTGGCTATGCAATGGAGCCATGGATGATGACCCCCATCAGAAATACACACACACACACATTCAAGAACGCCATAATGAGGCACACGTACAAACCAGAATCATCATAGAGCATGTGTTTGGGATGCTGAAATCATGGTTCCATTGCTTGGACATATCTGGTGGAGCCTTGAAGTACTCTCCAGGCATGTGTGACCACATCTTCATAGTATGTGCCATGCTACATAATATGACCCTGTGGAAACAGCTGCAGTAGGGACATAATGGTGAAGGCTCTCACAGCCCACCGCAATTGCCAGGGGCACCACAGGCACAGAGGGATTAAGACCATGGACACCCTGTGCCAGCCCCAGTAGGCAGATGGAGGTGTGTCCAATATGCCCATGCCTTGGCAAAGAGGGAAAGTGTAGCACATACACTGACAGTGTAGGCCCCTACAGACTGACACACTTCTCCACCTGCACACACAGTAAAATGGATGGCACACACACATGACCACCTGTAAATTGTCATAGGTTCATAGGTTCATAGGTTGGTACTAGGCTATCAGCCCTAGGGCCTATACAAGCCTAGCCATAACAATTCCCTGGCTATTTCTTCCCACATTATTTACTTTCCTGGACCCCTATCTAGCAGGGCAACTGACATGATCCCTGGGGTGAATTCCCTTTCTCCCATCCAATCGTCAAGGTTCCTCTTGAAGAGGTCCAAAGAGGCACTCTACTTGACATGTATGGGCAATCTATTCCAGAGTCTGGGGAGTCTCTGGGTCAGGAACCTATCCCTCCAGCATGTTTTGTTTATTGTGATGACAAGGTTTAGATCCCTGGAGAGTGTAGCTCTGAAGGATTGGGATTTCTTTAAGTGTAGCATGTCCAACAGCTCTGGGTTTGACATGACCTTGTATGTTAAGCAGAGATCACCTCTGAGTAAACGATATGCGACAGAGTATAGCTGGAGTTTTTTAAGGTGGTCAGCGTAGGGCATCTGCTTTAGGTCTGTGATTCTTTTAGTGAGGTATTTCTGAGGCCTTTCCAGTTGTTGCAGATGTCTTGAGAGGTACATACCAAATGGGGCATTGTATTCTATAATGGGTCTAATGAGGGATGAGTACAGTGGGACAATGACCTCCTTTTTTCTGGATGAAAAGCCCTTCGTGATGAGGTGTGCCACATAGAAGGATTTCCTGACTGTTGTGGCGATGTGGTTATCGAAGGTGAGACCACTGTCCACCTGTGTCCCTAAATCTCTTATCACACTTTCTGTGTTTAGTGTACTGCCACCTATATGGTAATTCATGGATACATGTTTTTCCCAAAGGGATAACAATACATTTCTTGGCATTGAGCTTGAGCCCATGGCTCTGGCACCAAGCATCTGTTTCTGTAAGGCCCTTTTGTAGAGTATCCACATCATTTGGGATTCAAAATGGCTCCCAGTTTGCAGTCATCTGCAAACTTTGTTAGCCAGAGTCCCTTATTGTTGACCTGTACTTCAGAGAAGTAGATGCCAAACAAGAGCGGCCCCAGGACTGAACCCTGAGGTACTCCACTTGTCACTTGTCTGGAGCTGGATTTGGAGTCGGCTACTTTTACAGTGTGGGTTCTATCAGTAAGCCATTTAGCAACCCATTGGGTGACATAGGGATTAATGCCCAACTTAGTAAGTTTATCTATGATTCCAGAGTGGGGGATGGTGTCAAAGGCCTTGGCAAGGCCTAGATAGGCTGTGTGGACCACCTTACCCTTGTCCATGGCTCTGGAGACTGATTCAAAGAAGTCAATCAGGTTCAGGAGACAAGATCGGCCCTTCACAAACCCTTACTGGGTGGGGTCCAGTGTTTGAAGGTTGCCAATGTCTTTGTTTATAAGTTCCATGATAATACGCTCCATGGCCTTGCAGATAAGGCTTGTCAGACTGATGGGATGGTAGTTTCCGGGATCTAAGGTGGATCCCCCCTTGTGGATTGGGATAACTGTAGCTCTGCGCCACTCAGTGGGCACGAAACCTGAGGTGAGGCTATGATTAAACATAACACTTAGGTGAGGTGCCAGTTCATATTGTAGTTCATGTAGTACACAGCCCTGGATATCATCTGGTCCCATGGATGCTGTATTCTTGGCTTTAGAGAGTGTGTTTTGTACCTGTGTGGCCGTTATTACTGGAATTTGGCAATCTTCCGGTATTAAGATGGGCCATTTAGGGGGTGAGAGGGGGGTGAAGTCGGCACTGAATCGATCTGCCAGGATATAGTATGTATAGGTGGTCTACTGTGTGCATCCTACATAGGCAGCCCTCAACTATTGCACACACAACAGCTATTGGTACAAGGTAAGTCAACACCTGAACAGTAAATTTAGCTAACAGCATGTGTTGATACTGTATGTATAGGTTCCTAGGTACATCGGTAGGTACATGCCTAATTGTCAGAGGCCATTCATAAGCCTAGCCAAAATGTGTCTGCTGTCACCACCCCATTGATTAACTAACTGTCCCTTTGTGGAACAGAGCCAATTGCAGGATCCCTTGGGTGTAACCACTGTTCCCCACCCACTCTGCAAGGATTCCCTGGTGTGTTAATGAGGGGCTCCATATAATGTTATCAGGGATGTAGTTCCAAAGCATGGGGAGTACCCATGACAGGTATCTGTCACCCCAGCATTCTCCAGTTATGGTTGTGGCAAGGTGTAGCACATTACAGTGTGTAGCTCACTGTGACATGGATTCCCATAGCTGGAGCACATCCATTAAGCTTCACTTGGACATACCATTAATAGGTAGCATCCATATGTAAACTAACTGAGTTACACATTTGTTTGCAGTATGGAGGAACAGCCATAGTACAGTCCACATACTAAACACCATAACACTTGTACATATCCCAGATGCCCCAGTGGTAAAGCCACTGACTGTCTCGTGCATGTTCCCGGTTTCACAACCTGCAAGGGCTGTTATATAATTCCGATGTCCCGAATAATGGATGTTGGATGCAGGTCATTAGAGCACATTTAAGCACATGTTAGCAGCTTTTTGTGCTGGTAAGTGCCAGTAAGCGTCATTTAAACATGACTACACGGATATGCGCAACACAGGTCTAACCTTTGCTGAATATCATGCAGATCACGGGCAAGGCTGCCCTGAACTGCTGAAATATGAGTTATTTACCCTTGTACTAATAGTGCCTGCTCTGAGAGGTAAAACTACCACTGCCAGGAGTAGAACACGCAACCATGTACACAATCACCTACCACTAAGCTACCTGAGATTTTCCAACAGCAGGTGTGTATTGTGACAGGTTAAAACACAAAAGTTCGAGAAATAGTATACACCGCCATGTACCCAACAAAAGGTGTGTTCTCTCTCTCTCTCTCTCTCTATATATATATATATAAAATATAGAGAGAGAAAGGGTGGTAGAGAGATATATGTCGATATATATATGGGGGTCTACTTCTAAACACCGACACGCCGATTCCCCGACACAAAACTCACCGACGCCAAATAACCGAAAACACACAAACCCGACACAAACCCGACAACGCAAAACACCGAACACCAAATCACCGACACACGGAACGTAAACAACACGCGACACTACATACCATACACACTAGCCCTGACCCAAACCCTAACCCTAAGGTCCGACACTATCGCACACTTCACCTACCTGCACCCTAACCCTAACTCACTTACACACCCCTAGCCCAAGCTCCAACACTAACGTACACATCACCTACCTGCACCCTAACCCTAACTCACTTACCCACCCCTAGCCCCAGCTCCGACACTAACGTACACATCACCTACCTGCACCCTAACCCTAACTCACTTACCCACCCCTAGCCCAAGCTCCGACACTAACGTACACATCACCTACCTGCACCCTAACCCTAACTCACTTACCTGACCACTCCTACCTCCGTCACTATCGCACACTTACCGGGTCGCGATCGCAGATTACCCTTGTCGGTCTTTCCACTGTCGGTGAATCACCCTGTCGGTATACGTACCTGTCGGTCATCTGGCGTCGGTGATTTCCGCGTCGGGGAATCGGCGTTTCGGTCTTCTGAATGGGACCCATATATGGATATACATATATATATGCAAATATATAGATAGGTTAACAACAACTACACAACCATGGAGGTACATATAAATAGGATACTTCTAAATACCGAATGCTTTACATACCGACACGTGTAATCACGAGGCTTAAAGACCGAAAGACCACAGTACTGGAACACTAGAACCGTGAGTACTATTATCACAATGTTAAGGGACATTTAGTTAGTGTTTCTGGTGCTGCGGTCCAGGTAGATACTGTGTTTAAGTGTGTTTCTGATTGCTGTAGTGTGTGTAAGTGTGTGTTCTGAGTGTGGTGTGTGTTTCCAGGGGACTGTCATGTATATGTGTGGGTTTGCTTTGTGTGTCTGTTTGTGCTATCTCGGAGGTAGATTATTACAGTAGGTGTGGTGTGGAGGCGCAGGCACTCACATGGGGTGTGTATGGGGGCATGGCCACCTGGCCATACATAGTGTAGGATGGTTTGTTTGGATGTGATGGGTAGCAGTGTGTCTGTGTGTGCGTGTGTGTGTTCTGTGTTTGTTTTATTTCCGGGAGTTTGACTGTTGCGAGTTTGAGTGTTTGGTATTGTGGGGTTTGGGAGTCTGGGAATGGTAATGTGGTTGTTGGAAGCGTGTGCGTTCCTGAATCCATGGGTATGCCATATACAGCAGTTGAAGTCTTCAGATATGTGCATAACATGGACCATAGCAATCACACATTCCGCCACGACCGAACGTTATGAACAAAGGATATGGGGAGTATATATGTCTATACACTATTACAAATATGTGCTATGGACATGAGCCAAAGATAGGGTTACCACCTGTCCCACCTTGCGAGGGGCAGTCCCTCTATGTGCGGTAGTGTCCTGACCAAAATGAGTACAAATACTAATGTCCTACAATCTCGAGACATTTGGCATGTTCCATATTTAATGTAATTGTTGCATAAAATAGTCATCTGTATCTAAAATACCTACATGTAACAAGAAACAGGATAAGCAAGTAAACCGCTACAAGAATATAAGCTTTTATATAGGCATATATGTAAAGTTCTACACTTTGTACTGACCGTGGATGTGTCGGCCTCTAAAATCTGATGTGTGTCCTGCAAATGTCCCACTATGGCAATTTGAAAAGGTGGCAACCCAAGCCAAAGAGGTTCAGTCACCAACACAACTCCAATAAGTGCAAATATCTGTGACAGAAATACACGAGACAGCTTTTATGTAGCATCATTTCATTACATACCGATGTATTTCCGAAGGTATTGAAGGACCAACATCACCTGCATGCTATACAGGAACCAATTAACAATGGCTTAATTAATAAGCCTGCAATAACCATAGTATTAGTCTACCAAATGATAGGTCTTCAATTAGGGAAGGAGCCCTCACACACATATGGAATATGTATAAATGCAGTTCCTACACACCTGCATCTGCTATGTACACCCACCTACATCTCCCCCACACCTGAAACAATTGCAATACAGACTGTAATAACATCACAAACATCCGCTCACTCTATGACATCTGCAGAAGCCTTAACATGCCTCGTGAGAGACACACTATAATGGCGCTATGTGAAATCTTTGCTGTTGTACAATGGAACAGATACCGATGTTACAGGGTTTGGTTGCAATAATCCCGTATCAGACGGCTGATATAACAGCTACACTCACATGTAGAACTACATCCTCTAGTCATTACACACAATCCATGGCAGTCATGAAGTTAATATATCTCCGTGTGTCTCCATATAGCTGTTGCAATTCATCACAAAAAAAACATCCAGGCCATCTTCCTCGAAGGTAGGGCAAAGGGACAATGCCCAAGTGGAGTATTCACTTATACCCACTGTTGCTATGTAATTGGCTAATGGAGTAGCTGCACAGCTGATGTGCATGTAATCATCTACTCCGGAACACCAATTGGTGGCAGGATACCACATGTTACTGGTATCTAAGTATAAAAGGATGGCTTGTCACACATTCAAACCATATGTACATATGAGAAAACCGTTAAAACAGAAAATGAATAGGACTTATATTATCATCAACTCGGGATGCTAATAAGGTATGTAGAACACTCAGTATGTTAGTGTATGTAGTACCTGTTCTGTATCAGTTAAAGTGTACGGAATGCATTAAGTGGGAAAAGGTATTATGTAGTGATGTATTGTTGAGCATAGTAACTCTCGTAGAAATTGTGTGTACTGCTGTGGGCCACAAGGTAACACCTCATACACCACAAGGGATGCTATATAAGGACTTTAAACACATCAATTCCACTCCAGCTGCTGTCAGTGGCAGGGTTTGTCCAACAAGTACGTGCCATAACAGGGGATAGTATATGTTGATATACTGTAACAGTAGGCATATGTATGGGCATATAACTGAGAATAACATGTCTAAGGTGGTCCTGCTGTGCAATTATGATTTGCATTATGGGATATTGTGGCAAAATGTGAAATGTACAGTATTGTAGGTAGATATGTCTAACATTTTACACAGCATTACTGTTATGTTATGCAAACATCAGGTATGTCTATTGGCATGTACAATACATAATAACAGGATACATATGACTTGTAGTCACCAGACAGTGTATCAGCATGATAGCTAATTGAAATAGAAGAGCTAGTCAATTATCCATGCACAAAGGACATGTAATAGCTTCATAGGTTCATAGTTAGGTACTAAGCTGTCTGGCCAAGGCCATTCGTAAGCCTAACTACAGCGTTTTCACTTTCGGCACCTCCCTAGGTTAGTGTCCTGTGCCTGTGAACAGCAGAGCCATTCGTTTCCTGTGCCTCTGTACAGCAGAACCACTGTAGTGATCCCTGGTGTACATGTCTGTCTCCCATCCACCCATCAAGAGTGATAGTGAGGGTCCCTGCCTGATGTACATAGGAATCATGTTCCAAAGCATGGTGAGTGTCTGGGTCAGGAATGTATCCCTCCAGCACGTCCTAATCATCGTTGCATTTAGGTACATATCCCAGAGCATGTGGCTCTCAGTGGCTTTTGCTTATGTGGAGCATATCCATCAATATTGTTTTGGACATGGGCCTTGTATGTTCAGCAGAGATCACCTCTGAGTATGCAGTATGCAAATGAGTACAGTTAGGGTTTCTGTAGTTGGACAGCATACGTCATCCTTCGGAGGTCAGTATTCCTCTTGGTGTGGTAATGTTGTGATATTTACAGCCATTGCTGTTGTCTTGTAAGGTACATCCTAAATGGTAACTTAAAAAGTAGAAGAAGACCACCACGAAGGATCAACAATTTATTATGAACAAAAGATAAGCGCTTTCGCGTGCACTACAGCACGCTTCTTCAGATCTAATGCACAAAAAATAAAACTCATTCCTATATATGCAATGGGAGTGTCCACTCCCTCTTGATTAACAAATGTTAAAATACCAAATATACAATTAGGCTGCAATCATTAAAAATGTTAAAAACATTCAGTATACTGAAAGATCTACAACATATTAACAATAAAAGGCGATACAATTATAGAACAGAAAACATAAATCCTATAACCTAACCAAACAAATGAGTCCGATGTTTCAAAACATCTTAATCATCTTAATGAAAAACATTAAACATAAATTTGCCAAATTGGTGTTGAAAACTACCTGTTGCTGAACTATAAAACCTCAAGCAGAACCTATGCAATGAACCATCCCTGTAAAGACTGTAAAAAACTGGGAAGCAGAGGGGGGGGGGGGAACAAGTGTATGAAAAAGAGAGAGAATGAAAAAGGGTGAAAGAGAGAGGGGACTGGGTCAAGAGGTCAAAGTCACCTCCTCATCTTCAGAGCTGATCTAATACTCACGTATGAGTTGAGTCCAGGGGGATGAGCCTTAAATCTGAAGATCCAGCCTAACTCAATGTTCTCTAACTCACAAAGTTGTCTCCTTTCCTTTTGTCAAAACATTTCTTCTGCATAACCTTGAAACTAAAGGTATGTGTAGGGAATTCTAAGATATGTTTGGCTAACGCATTCTTGGTATCAGCCTTTTTAATTTCATATAAATGATCATGGATTCTGTCCTTAAGTCGTCTCGTGGCCATGCCTATATAGAATGCTTGACACATGCCACAATTAGCCATATAGATAACATTCTTGTCCTCACAATTTGCTGTATGTTTAGGCTCAAAGGTGTATTTAAGAGTAGGATGTGTAAAAGACTGTACAGGAGAAATCCAAGTACATATATTACATCTACCACAAGGGTAGGTACCTAATCTCTGTTGGACTGTTGCTATGTTGGCAGTAGAACTACTCAACTTCTCTATACACAGAATTCTCTTTAAATTTTTGCTGTTTCTGTATGTGAAGGTTGGGTGAGAACCAACAATTTTATGGATGTCTTTATCAACAGTCAAAATATTCCAATTCTTAGAGATAATCCCTGTGATAATTCTAATATCACTAGTAAATTTCAAGACAATGTTAACCCTGTGGTGAGTATAATGAGTATGAGTATAATGGACGGAAGTATATGATCTCATGTAACTCCCTGTCACTGGAATGTACCCATCTTCAGATGTAAAGCCTGACTTCACTCTATACACCATCTCAGGATCATAACCTCTGTCAAGAAATAACTGCTCTAACTTCTGATATTCTTGTTGCAACTCATGAGAATGCTCACAGAATCTACTAATCCTGGTAAATTGACCCTTCACAATATTTCTGAATGCAAACCTAGGGTGCATGCTATCAAACCTGAGTATAGTATTCCTCGAACAAGGTTTCCTGTATAAGGATGTGTGTAATCCCCCTTTTTTGTCCTTACTAATGGTAATATCTAAAAAATGTATGTGAGTTGTAGACAAATCTATCGTAAACCTTAAGAAGTCTGAGGTCAATTCTAATTCTTCTATAAATTTATGAAGTTCTGCAGGTGTCCCTTCCCACAGAAGCAGAATGTCGTCTACAAATCTTCTGTAAAGAAGAATTTTGGAGAAGTTGGCATGTTTGAACAGACAAGAGGACTCCCAGAAGTGCACCACCAGATTGGCATAAGTGTTAGCACAGGGAGTCCCCATAGCTACACCCCATTGCTGTAAAAAATATTGATCTCTATACATGAGTACATTATTGTTTAAAACTAAATCTAACAAATTATTCAATAAGGCTTGCTCATTCCTGTTGAACCTTTGATTGTGATTTATGATATCTCTTATGGCTTCCTGCCCATATGTATTGGGAATCGAGGTGAACAAGCTCTTAACATCAAGTGTCACTAATAAACATGAATCTGTAACCGACTTCTCAACCTCTTTTAAATCACCCAATAGCTGATAAGTGTCTTTTAGTATGGTGGGTATATCTGACACTACAGGCCTAAGCTTTTTCTCTATGTAAAAAGAAATGTTTTCTGTTACCCAACCATTACCCACAACAATGGGGCGCAAAGGGGGGGTGTTGATAAAGACATCCATAAAATTGTTGGTTCTCACCCAACCTTCACATACAGAAACAGCAAAAATTTAAAGAGAATTCTGTGTATAGAGAAGTTGAGTAGTTCTACTGCCAACATAGCAACAGTCCAACAGAGATTAGGTACCTACCCTTGTGGTAGATGTAATATATGTACTTGGATTTCTCCTGTACAGTCTTTTACACATCCTACTCTTAAATACACCTTTAAGCCTAAACATACAGCAAATTGTGAGGACAAGAATGTTATCTATATGGCTAATTGTGGTATGTGTCAAGCATTCTATATAGGCATGACCACGAGACGACTTAAGGACAGAATTCATGATCATTTATATGAAATTAAAAAGGCTGATACCAAGAATGCATTAGCCAAACATATCTTAGAATTCCCTACACATACCTTTAGTTTCAAGGTTCTGCAGAAGAAATGTTTTGACAAAAGGAAAGGAGACAACTTTTCTGAGTTAGAGAACATTGAGTTAGGCTGGATCTTCAGATTTAAGGCTCATCATCCCCCTGGACTCAACTCATACGTGAGTATTAGATCAGCTCTGAAGATGAGGAGGTGACTTTGACCTCTTGACCCTGTCCCCTCTCTCTTTCACCCTTTTTTGTTCTCTCTCTTTTTCATACACTTGTCCCCCCCCCTCTGCTTCCCAGTTTTTTACAGTCTTTACAGGGATGTCTTTACAGGGATGGTTCATTGCTCAGCACTTGCTTAGCCTGTGCTTGTGATAATATAGAACAATTCTGTAGTATGGATAGTTACAAAAGTAAGAGCGTGCACTAGGCTTGTCTATTCATTTTGACTTTTAATTGCATAGGTTCTGCTTGAGGTTTTATAGTTCAGCAACAGGTAGTTTTCAACACCAATTTGGCAAATTTATGTTTAATGTTTTTCATTAAGATGATTAAGATGTTTTGAAACATCGGACTCATTTGTTTGGTTAGGTTATAGGATTTATGTTTTGTGTTCTATAATTGTATCACCTTTTATTGTTAATGTGTTGTAGATCTTTCAGTATACTGAATGTTTTTAACATTTTTAATGATTGCAGCCTAATTGTATATTTGGTATTTTAACATTTGTTAATCAAGAGGGAGTGGACACTCCCATTGCATATATAAGAATGAGTTTTATTTTTTGTGCATTAGATCTGAAGAAGCATGCTGTAGTGCACGCGAAAGCGCTTATCTTTTGTTCATAATAAATTGTTGATCCTTCGTGGTGGTCTTCTTCTACTTTTTAAGTTACTGTGTCATTTGGTTTTGGAGAGACCTTTGGGAGCCAGGACTGTTTTACTAGCTGTATCCTAAATGGGGTGTTGTACCCTTTATTGTGTTTCATAAGTCATGAGTAGAGAGGCACAATGGCTGCCTTTTTTCTGGCTACAAACCCATTAGATATTAGGGTGGCCACAGAGAAGGATATCCACACCACCTTGGCAATATGGTTATCAAAGGAGTGGATGCTATCATAGGTTCATAGATTAGTACTAAGCTAACTGCCCTTGCGAGCCATTTTAAGTCTAGCCAATTATCCCTTGTGAGACTCTAACCTTGCACTTTGTGCTTGTAAGGCAAGCACCTTAACCATTAGGCCACCCTCCCAACTCCTTGGTTCTAAGATCCCTTATTATGTTTTATGTATGTAGGGGACTACCACCTATGTGACAGTCCACGGGTGATTGGTGTAATCCAAAGGGGATGTCTATGCACCTTGTGGCATGCAGCTTGAGGCCATGTTATTGACACAAGGTATCAGTCCCAGTGACACCCTTATGGAGGGTGTCTGTATCAGCTGGTGAATCAATCATGGCCCCTAGTTTGGAGTCATCTGCAAACCTATTCAGGGTAAGTCCCCCTGTGCTAGCCTGTACCTCAGAGAAGCATATACTGAACATGAGGGGCCCTATGACTGAGGACTGGGGGACACCAATTGTAAGTGATTTACACTAGGAACTAGGGTATGCTACCCTCACTGTGTGGGTTCTGTCCGTGAGCCACTTTGCATAACATCTCATGACATAGGGGTTGATGTGTAGGTGGATGTGTATGTTGACAATACCAGAATGGGGAACAGTGTTGAAAGCCTTTGAGAGGTCAAGGTAGGTTGTGTGGACCTCCTTACCCTCATCTACTGCCTTGGTAACTGTCTCAAAGGACTCCACCAGGTTTAGTAGGCATGGTCTGTCCCTAACAAATCCAAACTGGGTGGGATCAAAGGTTTGGAGGCCACCAATGTCTCTGTGAATGAGATCCATGATGATGTGCTCCATAGCCTTGCAGAACAGTGTAGTCAGGCGTATAGGGTAATAGTTCCCCTGGTCCATTGTGGTGCCACCTTTGTGGAGTGTGATAACTGTTGTTGTGCGCTATTCAGGGGCCACAATGCCTGATGCAAGGCTATTAGTGAATATGGTGTCCAAGTGGGGAGCCATTTCATTCTGAAGTTCGTGGAAATCGCAGCCTGGGATGTTGTATGGTCGCATGGATGCTGTGCTCCTGGCTTTAGAGAGTGCAGCTTTGAACTGCGTAGTTGTGATCACAGGGAATCTGCATCATTCCTATATAGAAATGGGCCCTTTAGGGTGTGAGAGGGGTGTAAAGTTAGCACTGAACCTATCTGCCAGGATGTTGCCAATATCAGTCGGTTCTGTAATGTTCGTGCCTAACTGCTGTATGTCAGAGCAGATGTGGGTATCGCCATCGAGAGTAGTGACATACCTGTAGAATGCTTTGTGGTAGTCCTTGGAATTAGTCATGGTAATGTTTATGTAGCTAGCTTTGGAGGATGTGATAAGGTATTTCAGATTCATACTGAGGCTGACCAGGGAACTCCTCCACTCATGTAATTGTACTCTACTTTGCAACAGTCTCTTCCTTCTGTTGTACATTATGTCCATGGCAGTGGACCACCAGAATGGCCTCTGTTTACTAGTGGGTACCATCATGGTTCTGTATGAGATAGCATGATCCATGCAGTCGTGTAAGTGCTAATTAAGTGCAGTTGTGTATGATTCAGCGGTTGTAACTGTATTGTCCATCTGCACGGGTATCATGACGTTTACTACTGCTGTCATAAGAAGCCTGAAGTTGGCTTTGTAGAAATATTGTACTGTGTTTTCCATAAAGGGTGTGGTGCCGTGATGTGGATAACAAGGGTGATTAGCGTACGTTCGGATCTGACCAACAAGGAGATAACCCCAGGTGTGGAACACCAGTCACACATGTTGGTAATGACCAGGTCTAGGATATTGTTGGCCCTGGTGGTGGTGTGGATAGGTTGATCCAGGTGATTGGAGGTTATGAATCCCAGAAAGCGTTGGCCTAATGTGTCAGTACATGAGTAGGTATCCCAGTTAATGGTGGGGTAGTTTCAGTCACACATCAGTAGTGTCTGTTTGAACCCTACTTTCCAGTACACCAAGAAGTGAGGACCGTTAACGGTGGAGTATGGTGTGGAATCTGTAGCAAGCTACAATTTGTATAGCAGTTATGGCCAGAGTTAGTTGCACTTGGATTACCTCTGATGCCTTGTGCTAAGCAACCAGCCTGGAGGTGTGGATATCCTTGGGAAATATGGACACACCTCCACCGTGGGTGTTCTGGTCCTGGTTACATGACTGAAAGGTGTGGTATGAGTAATAGCCAGGTAGTGCAGGGGTGCTCTCAGGAGCCTAGAAGCAGGTCCCAGTCACTGCACAGATATCTAAGTGGTCCATTACAAGGAGTGCCTCGGGTGAGTGTGTTTGAGATGAAGATGTCAAGCATTGAGTAGCATTACCCTCAGGTTTTGCTTGCCTGTTCCTGTTATGGTGGTGAATATGTTATTTGAACCATGCCTAAAACAGGCACTATAGGAGCAGCAAGAGCCTTAGCCATTATCCGTAATGCTAGGTCCAACAAGTGCAGGCCATCTGTGCCAAAGCATCATGTTCTGTTGACCATGTCATTCAAAGCAGACAGATACTGGATATCCTTGGAATGACACAAGAAGCATAGCCAATTGTTGAAGTAAATAATTCAGTCCTTGTACTGCATTATCAGTCTGGACGATGGCCGAATGCTACTCAGGGCTAGGGTGATACCTGCCTGGGCTACAAGATCAGAGAACTATTCCATATCTCTTTACATGTAGTCCAGGAAGGTACATCTCAGGGCATTCACACTAACATGGAGAATGACACAGTCATATTGTACCTGTTGAAGAGTGACCTGAGTGCATAGGTTATGTTGAGGATCCTGTTACCCAACAGGCAGCTGACAGTAACTATCAATTTGTGTAGCCTGCTGAGTGGGACATCAGTGTGACCGCCTATAGAGTCACCTATGACTAGTGTGTTAGGTACGTTATATCGCCCTATTGGCTGTGGTTGATGGGAACACTGAGTCTGTGGGCTATAAGTAATTGGTGTTGTGTTGGGTGATGGGGGCTGCCTGCGTTTCTGCTTTGGAGTTCTCTGTTGCCTAGACAGAGTAGTACTGAGGAGCTCTGCAAATGTTGTAGTCTTACTATGTGTGGCCTGTGGTGGTGGAGATATAGTGAGACTATGTGATGAGTGTGGTGTGGTGCAAACATTTAACATCCCCACATGATTGTCAGGTTCAGTCTGGGTTGGAGAGAGCTTTACCTCCAGCATGGCTAGATATGTGCATCGCCCACAGGTTGTAGTGTTGTATGATAGGAGGGTAGTATTGATTGTGTACATGAGACAATTTCTATATTGCCTCATGATGCCCGTATTCATCATATAGACAGGCGATAACACTGGGAATTGACACTTGGACATGCCTGAATATTTAACTATTTCCCAATAGATATGTGAGGAAAGTGTGTACAAGAGCTGTTTTACTCTAAGCAAATGGGAAATGTAAGTACAAACAGTGTTTACCTGTAGGTAATGAGGAGGATTGAGTGCTATAGTAATTAGTAGCTCATGAAGTGCTTACATGTTCTGAACAAGTGCTGAGCATGAATAAGCAATACAGATAGGGTGTTGGATAACATAACGCACTGCCCCCCCAACAGGTACACAATCACATATCCATGAACACTACAGAGCCCCATGTAACCATAACTATGATGGTACAGGGTGCACTCAGGCTGCAAGAGACCTGTCCACATCCCTGGTTGTATCATACACATATGGCAAAACCGTTTGCTCTACACATACACATCATGTAAAACATAGCTTCATGTCAGTCTGTGAAAACACTGAATGGTGCACACCAACAGTTATCACAACCCACAAAGTGGAGACACCACTCATAATGGGAGGCACTGCACTACTACCCTGCTGAGTCTGGTCTGAAAGTCCATGAACCTTAATCAACATATATGTTGTTAGCAGAACAGATGTAGATGACAGTACGGATGATTTCACACTGCATATCATACCTGTGACAGGTCATAGGACATCATCACCCATACTGTGTTCCACCTACACTCAGTATACTAGATGTACCTTTGTGTGTCACAGGAGTGTTCTGCCAGTGGACTGTTGACAGTACCAATACTACAAAAGGTGTCTGAGTAATATGCACATATCACACCAGTGGCAGCTACAGTAAAACAGGGTTAATTCATTGTACTCCCCCTCATTGTAGCCCATACCACACAGACAAATGGGGGGCATCTGCCTATGTAAGTATGTGAATGGCTATGACCTAGGAGCAATAGCTGACTCAGTGTTGTGGACAACATACAGAATGGGCTTTGTGGGTGAGGTGTGGGACATATGTGCACAATCTGACAGCTGCATATTGCATTGTCACCGCTAGGTTAATAACCCTGTACCCATGAACTACCACCTAGGCAGCAGTCAACATAATGGACACTGTGTGTAAGGGATGGTGCTGTACAGTTTACCTCCCTGAGCTAGTGACATCACCAAGCCTATTAGGTAGTCATAAGAGGCAACCCTAGTCATGACAGGGTGCCATCCATGAACATGGAGATTATTGTACAGCCATACTCATCACTCAAGTGACCAATATCGGATCACATATCACCTTTAAGGGGTATTGCCCATGTTTGGATGGGTGACACCAGCCTTCACAATCCTCATCTCCACTATGTAGCATGATGCCTACCCTGCATAAAGACATGTCCAACACTGTGATGTTGGACATGCTACACGTACATATCCTGATCTGAAATACATACGTCATGGACATCCACCTTCCTAGTACAAGGAACGCCGCATGCTGGACAGATCCTTGTGCCATACACGTTACATACTCCTGCCATACTATGCAACCCTGTCCAGAAAAGCTGCAAATTTCACCTCTGTCAGACATGGTGTGATGACCACATGGTAGATGTATCATTAACCGTCTGGATCAGTTATGTGGCACTGCTTCACCTGGCACTGGAAACATGGCTGTCGACTACGTCTAGGTAGCCTTACATCCTACGCTCATACATGGCCCAGGGCATACAGACTACTACATGACCTTGGCCGTACATGCTATAGTTGAAAACCATCTCTGTAAATACCATCCAGCTAGCCAGTATCACATGTGTAGCACATGTGCAACACAGGCGATACGTGGCAGGATGTTGAACTGTTGTACAGAGCCGTGTAGATGTATATGGCAAAACGCATGCATGTAAAGGCTTCCGTGTGCATGTCTGCATTGTCAAAGGTCATGTCCGTTAAGGTTGTTGTGTTGATATGTGTCATATACACGGCATCAATGTCGACAGCATTAATGTGGACACATCCAGGCATGTGCTGATAGGTAAGAACACCAGTACAGGCAAACAGACATGCCCACATCAAGACAGCATCCACATGGAGTATGAGCAATGTAATCAGGTGACACACATATATGGTGATAATATCCAATCCCCATTGGGTGTCACATGTGTGTGACACATACATGTCAGTGGTGTCAGTGTCATGAAGATTTGCAAAGACAACTGTTTATATGTAATAAATGTGATACACATGTATGTGCAGCTGTTTCTCTGTGCATCTCTGAGATAATGTGACCTGTCTCCATCATTATGTCTTCCAGATATGCCATGAGAAAGGCTCCCAGCCTATACCTGCTTGGAGGATGAGGCCCTTATACCTTACCTCCAAGACAACTATGATGTCCTGTTTAGCCATGTGCCACAGGATGCACAGCAGCAGGATGACCTGTGGCAGGAACTTCGCAGGAGGGTTAATGATGTGGGTGGCCATAACCGCACATACCAGCAGGTGTGCAGACACTGCACGGACCTGATCAGAAATGAGAAACAGCGTGCAAATGCAATCGCCAGGGAACAAGGAGCAACAGGTGGTGGGCCACCAACCCAGCCCCCACTCACACTTACCGAGGAGATACTGGCCAACCTGGGGACACCATCAGAACCAGGGAGGGTGGCCTAATGGTTAAGGTGTTTGCCTTAGAATCACAAAGTACAGGGTTTGAATCTCACAGTGGATAACTGGCTAGGCTTAAAATGGCTCGCAAGAGCAGTTAGCCTAGTACTAAACTATGAAATCTACTATGAAAAACCTTAGCTGCCATCGTGGAGGTGGGTGTCTCTCAATCACCGAGCCTGGAGTTGCCTGGTAAGTCACTACTGCACATATAACTATTATATCCCATACAGTTGCATGTGTCACTGTACAATATGTAATATAACATCATATGCAAGGCATGTATACACACATGCCACATACTATAGGATGCTACTCTGTATATGCACACATGTGCATACCCATAGTATATCCTATTGTACTGGCAAATGCGTTAACATGCACATTGCACCCTGTAGCTGTCATACAGGCATGGATAATGATCATACTGCTGTGTCGCCCCTATATAGGTACCTCTGGCGTTCTGCAGAAACAGCAGGCCATTGCAGGTGAGATAGTTATAAGTATCAGGCATGTTAATGCACAGATCTATTCGCCATGTGGCCAGTTAACACATGTATACATAATGTATGGTCCGGTCACAGTATACAGGTCGTATCTGCAATCCATCACACTGGCTACCCATGTGCAATACTTACAAACTAAGTGAAACACCAACATGAAACCTCAGAAACTGTCATTGCTAGATGTGTGGACAGCTGTGCATACAATGGTGGAGGTGTTGTTCAATGTAGGAACATGTACTATACATCAGAACTACACATGTGGGGTACATAAACAGTACTACACAGTGAGCTGGAGTATGGGCAGCCCACAGTATTCACCATTGTGGATTATGCCCCTGCTATGAGTGCACCCATTGTGATGTGCCATCCGACATGTCCATGACATGTAGTGGTCCGGCTGCAACATTGCCTCACTATCCCATAAAACATACCCCACATACCAAACATGCAACCCTTTGTCTGCATAACCCTGTGGACAGTGGAGTATATGACATCTATGGGTGTATGTCATATGGGACAACACAGACATGTGAGATAGATGGCCATCACAACCGTTTGGCACATGTCCACACATGGCCATGGAGGATGGCCAGAGACATGTAGCAACACACAGTAGATGTGATGTGTTTGTGTGTACACCCTGTTGTACACTGGCTACACATGGTCCAACTATAGCCTTTGTTGAATGGTTATATTCCAGATCTGGAATACTGGACATCCTACAAGCCTGTGCACAGCTTGTGGAGCCGTAACTTAATTCGAACACATAAGATGTGTTGAACATCATGACTGTGTCACAGCATGACAGTAGTCACCTGTACAACATCCACATACATACACAGACAACCACATTAGGCCACAGATACAGTACATTTCCCTTGCTGCTGTTGGACATCACTGTCAGCTGTGCATCTCATGTGTGTGGTACACAAATGTCATGTGGTTCATGGTGTATTGACAAGTCCGCCATGTGTGGACATGGTTGCCAGGGAGCTACAATATGTTTGCAGATGTGCAGGGGTGTCCTCCGTATGTCCTTCGGTGAACTGTGTCACACATTCCACATCATGGTTTACTGTGTATACACCTCAGCGATGTGGGTCACAATCCACAGTATATATGTATTGTGTATGCACACAGTCATGGCTATGCACCGTGTGTGTAATTCACACTGTATAGCAAGAGAGACGCCTCATAATACCCTTCACTGGTCATGCACATCTGCTAAAAGTGCATTCTATCTGTAGGACGGACAGACAACACTGCAATGTGACACCATTACACCACTGTATATGTGACAGGACACCATTGTGTAAAACATGTATGCATGTCAATGCACACGTCATCAGATTACATGTCATACTACATGTTAATGTCAAGGTCATATGCCACACATCAGCCATGTGTACTGTTAACCTGTGCTGGTCCACATGGTGTAACACAGGAATGCATGCTTACTACCATGATTGTGTGAAATGCATGGCTTCTGCTATGACACATGCTTGCTGTTGTGTGCAACCCAGGGATATATGATAACTACCACTATTATTGTCTGAGCTGCATGACGTCTGCTGTATCACATGCATGTTGCATGCCTTCTGTCAAATCACATGCATGGTATGTGTGTGTATCTGTGTGTGTGTGTGTGTGTGTGTGTGTGTGTGTGTGTGTGTGTGTGTGTGTGTGTGTGTGTGTGTGTGTCTGTATTGTAATGTAGAGTCTTTGTTTGCTTTCACAGGTGATGTATGTGTGTTACCCTCCTGCGGTCCATCTGATGTTAGTGTCCCCACAGACTCTAGCAGTGATGATGAACATATGCTTGAGGCACAGGCAGGGTTGCCAGGGGCTGAATCTGTGCCATTGTTTGCCATTCCACCTATATCCCCCTCATCCCTGCACACAGATCTCATGCCAACACATACCCCATCACCAGTGGCCATAGAGGAAGGACAGTTAGCGTGTGGTAGCTTGGAACAGGAAAGTGTGGTGGCTACGGAAGGTGTGTATTCACACCATGGTGTCAGTCAAATGGCTGGAGATGGGCCACACAGGCATGTGGCCAGTGCTGCTTGTAGGAGGACCTCTGGCTGACATGCCCCTGCAGGACAGAGTGCAGCAACTGGTGTCACCAGACCCATGTTTCAGACTGTAATGGCAACACAGGCACATGCTGAATGGCAGAACAGAGAAGGGCAGAGGCTTCAGAGGGCTGCTATCTGTTCTTTAAATGACAACATCCAGACATTGGCAAATGCTCAACAGCAGATTGCTGAGGTTATGGACAGACAATTGGGTGACATGGTTGGAATCCTTGACTGTGGCATGACAATCCGCAAGCATGAGCTGTCTGTGCTGGAACATCTGGTAGGAGTGAGGCATAGAGCATGTGGACGTAGGCCAGCTATGTCACCTGGTGCAGATCTACATGAATGAGCCACCTCACATGCCCGCTCCCATAGTGGCGGTAGCAGCAGCAGTGCAGCTGGTGCTGTGCTGTCCACACCAGGACACAGCAGGCCATGTGCATGTGGCCCTGGATGGTCCCAACGGGGACACGGTTCCAGTGGACATGTGTCATCGGACAGTATCCAATCTGCACCTCCGCCTGGTTGTGCCCATGCAACGCCTGGCAGGCCCAGGTCACATGGCAGTGGCCATGCACCGTGAGCTGTAAAACCTGGTCTGTACAGTCTGGAGCTGTCAATAATACCCCTGTGTAGGCCAGACATATGGCAGAACTGTGTGCACACATACACACACCAGAGACATCTGTAGGGCACCGCAACACTCATATGCATAACAACCACACATGGCCAATTAGATCACAGGCCCAAACCCACACACATGATGTCATCCACTGTTGCAGCCTAGGCCCCTGGCAAACATTATCACCCTGTGCATATGATGATGCCTGTGCCGTATCCCTGTCATCCACACCATCGGTGCATGGACATGCTCATATGGTCTGATGCACAGGGTGAACAGAATAGGGAGATAAGTGTAGATTACAATTGTTGTGTACTGTTGACATGCAGCAGACATACCATGTAGTACAGGTTTAGAATGCATTGTTTTCTGTTCACAGTATGTGTCTTGGTAACAACAGTAACAGCATGTTGTTAATGATGTCCTGCTTCCCTCCTTCAGGTCTAATTGCATGTGCCGTTGAGTGCCAGTGTTTGCAGTTTCTCATGTGTAAATGTGGACTACTCAGGTATGTATGGCAATACCAGCATGCTATTCATAGCTTCAACCTCACTGTTAGAAAGGCTGACATTCCAAAGATGTCTACACATCTACTGATCCAGGAGCATGGGAGCTGTGTACTAAGCTACAGTGGCTAGAGACATGACATCCATACTGGGTGACATCACAGGTAAAGTTACATGGGGCAGGGAGTTTACATAGCGGTCTAGCTGATGACAAGGGTAGAGGCAAGTTGATAGCTTGAGGCCTCGTGTGCCAGTAATACACATTCACATTACAGGATGAGAACACACAACTACACACACACACACACACACACACACACACACACACACACACACACACACAGGTATTCACACACATGTATTCAGACACACAGTAACACGTCTACACTCACGGGGTCAACAACACTAACACACACACTTGATAGTGTTGAGGTGAGGACCCCTGCCTATGTGGTAATCACCATTACAGTACTGTGCACCCACATGACGCGACACAGAGAATGAATGTGTACAGGTAGTCAGTAATGCCAAAGATCGATGGCATTAACAGGGTAGTAGATTGCATCACCTGGAGGGGTTAGGGGTCCTATCTGTTCACTATGGTAACATACATCTTCACTCCATGGACCAGACAGCCATACATACATACACACACACACTGTGGAGTCAACAATTGAATGCACCTATGTCATGCACATACAGATAGCTCACAATTGTGTGATACACACCCCACCCCTGCCTATGTCTTGCTTTCTACACTGCAGTACGTACAGATCTCTACAACAGTGTACAGGGGTATGAGTAACAACTGGGATGTATTCCCCACCATATGTGGCATATATGGACACACAAGCAAACACACATGGCAGTACTGTGAATCAAACACCTGCTATCTTATGATACGTATGACAGACATGCAGCAGTATTGCCCACATTACAATGTGTACTGACGCTACCTTTGGCAATTGTGCTGATATATGCACACAGGAGGTCTTAAGTGTTACAGGTGTCAAGTGATTTACAGTCAGTGACACCCTGACCACTGTGTAGGTTGTATGTCTTCCCCTTCAATTAACAGAAACATAGCTTAGTGTTTGCACATGTTATGGTAGGACAGCTTGTGACACACCTGTGAGCTGTCTTCAGCAAACATCCATCTACAAAGATGGCCCACCACTTTATGTCCACACATCCGTCCATACCTGATGTACATCCTACCATACTGTCAGTATATCACCATATACAGTTGGAAATGATGGGGCTGCATTGCAACTGCATGTTGTAATAAGACACACGTCACCTGCAAACATCAGCTACTGCACACGCATGTTAGCTGAATACACACCACTACATGTACAAGTGTGTAGGTCCTATATTCCTGTCATTTAGCCATGTTTGTAGGCATTGCAATTGGTGGAAATGTGTGATGACATACATGACACATGGACTGTTGTATGATGTGATAGTTGTCATGGGTAACCAGTACAGAGGGAATGTTAACTCAGTCAACATTGACATCACACCTTATGTACTGTTAGCATTCATCAGCCATGGACCTACCTTCCATGTACATGTGTGTAATTGCTGTAGCCACCTGTCTGCACGAAGGACAGCAACAGCTATGCTATGTACATATGTGTTGTTTGTGTGTGTGGCATGTACATATCCACAGCAGGTACATGTATGTCATATCCAAACATGAGGGTGTTTACTGGTGTACAGCAACAGTCATCTGTTACTGCTGTATATGACCCAGGGCCCCTGTTATGTGTAAGCCGAAATGGTTACGAACATTGGTATCATTACATTGCATAACACATGATGCAACTGCGTCAGTACATGGGTAGTCTGCACAGTTGCTGTAGAGCTAGGTACAGTCCACTGGTCATGGGTCACATGGTGTTTTACTAATATATGTTCTACCACATGTATGGATGTCACCAGAAAAACCACAAAAGAACGTATACAAAATGAAAAGCAATGAAACCAGAGGTAGAAAATCAATCGAGCTCCACAAAAATAGCGTAACCAGCAAAATTTAATATCCGCTTTCGTCCTTGGACTTCTTCAGAATAAGTAAAAGCATTAAGAAAAACACTTAAATACAAAATGAATTAATCACTAGTAGTAGCTGATTGGACAAACAATGAAATAATTAATAAAAACACTGTTGGACAATTAAAGACTAATTAATTAAAGACATTGTACCTATTTCACAGAAAAAAAGTAGAAATAGATAAGTTGTCTTTGTTAATACTTAACAAGTTATTGTTCAAAAAACATTTAATGTTAACTGCCTCATTTAAACCTGGGGCTTGATCAGCACAAAGTTTTATCTGCCACCAGGTTTCTCTTTGTTCAACCAGATTTTTAAAATCCCCACCTCTCAAATCAGAATGAACTACCTCTAATACAGTAAATAAAAATTTTTTAAAATTCATACAATGAACAGAATGTTTGAAAAGTGCACTGTTTTCATTTCTTGTTTTGATGTTATAAACATGTTCCTTAATGCGGGTGTGTAAACTCCTAGTAGTCATCCCGACATAAAATGCAGGGCATGAACTACAGAAACCTATGTAAACTACCCCCATGGTCTTACATGTAACAAATTCAGGAACAGGAAATGTAAGGTCCATGCCCTCAATCGAAATCATGGGTCCTTTGGCTAAAAATCTACAAGTACTGCAGTTGTTACATGGAAACATCCCCTTAACTTTGGGAGCTGGATGGCTTTGTTTCAAAGAATGCTGTTCAAAGGCTTTTTTAATGTTAAAAGAATTCCTATACACAAAAGAAGGTTTATTACCTAACACATCGTATAAGTCTGAATTACCGTGAATAATCTTCCAGTTTTTAGTTAGAATATCACGGATCTGAATATTGTTAATGTTCATGTCCAAGGAACACACTAAATTGTGGTTATTCACATTTTTAACTTTTTTAACTTTTTTAACTGACACCATATTAGGTGTTATAATACTCTCTTCATCTAGAATGGCAGTATAATGTGAGTGTCTTTTATCTAACACATCAGTTATAATGGAATTTAACAAAGTAAGATCATAACCTCTAGAAAGAAACAAACCTTTTATAAAATCAAATTCCATGACTAAATCATGAGCTTCAGTTGTCATCCTACAGGCACGAATAAACTGCCCCTTCGGTATATTATGTATAATGTGTGTTGGATGGGCACTGGAGAAGTGCACATAACTGTTTGTAAATGTTTCCTTTCGGTGAATTTTACTCTGAAATCTCCTTTCTATAACATCCCACCAAAGGTTGACATCTAAAAAGTTGATGGATTTACCAGAACTACCCAGGGTAAATTGTAAGAAACCCCCAGTGTTATTCAACCTGTTAAGGAATTGTTGCACAGTAGTGGTATCCCCTTGAATGATAAATAGAAGGTCGTCAACAAAGCGACAATAAAATAGAACTTCAAAATCTTTTTTGACTACACTTAATATACTTTCCTCCCACCAGGACATCACGAGATTTGCATAGGCCGGGGCCGCTGACGACCCCATGGCCACACCTCTCTTTTGTCTATAGAAAGTTTTCCTAAACAGGAAAAAGTTATTTTGTAAAAGTATTTCAACAAATCTACAAATAGTAGAAATTTGTCCCGGTTTAATGTTTTTGTTTTTACCAAGGATATGACGAATAGCTTCCACTCCGTCATCATGGGGGATACAAGTAAAAAGTGAAATAACATCAAGTGTAAAGATGATATGTTTATCTGGGTCAAAAGTCTTAGTTGTAAAATTCTCCCTTATTTTCTTCAAAAAGTGCCACGAGTCTTTAAGAAAGGAGTCAAATTCAGATACCAATGGACTCAAAATAGCATCAATAACCAGAGCTATCCCTTCAGTAACCGAGTGGGGGGCAGAAACTATAGGCCGAAGGGGCGGGTCAATTTGGCTCTTATGTGTTTTGGGAATTCCAAAAAGGACACCAGTTCTAGGTTTGTCAATAAAACAAAACTCATAAACTTCTAATGTGATTTCACCTGACATTAAGGCGTCATACAAAAAGAATGAATTAGTCTTTCCTTTTCCTGATGTCAAAAGTTTAATAATTTCATATTCATCCTGATTCTCAAGTAGTTTCAACATTTTAACATTATATAATTCCTGAGACATAATAACTATATTCCGAGCCTTGTCACTCCATGAATCGGGTAATGTGACTCATTTGTTTTAACCTATTGAAGGCCTTTCTTTCTTCAATGGTTAAATTGTGTATTGCCTGTTGTTTTTCCAAGGGAAGAGTGTAATTCCTGTAAACAAGCTTCCTCATAAATTTTAATGTGTGTACTAGTGGGGATTAAAGTTAGAAGATTTATTTAACTTTTCTCATAACATGAAACACCCTGTAAGATGTGTGAGATTTAATCTCCGAGTGTATTTTTTAATGTCAATGGTAGTTTTACACAAGTCGGCCTTCCTAGTAGGGACAAAATTGAGTCCTAATCTAAGAATCTTGAACTCGTTGGGCCCTAGTTCAATGTCAGTCAAGTTAATAATGTCTAAGTTAGTTGATTCAACAGGTTCTTTTCTCAATTCTCTTCCCCCGAAGAATTGGAATTCAAAAATGTCCTGCTTCTGGTGAAGACAGTTTTCTTTGTCACAGCCGGTTTTTTGCCTAAAAAAGTCTTGTTGCACAAACTTGTAACATTAACTTCACTCAATACATTGTCAACATTAACATCGTTTTCATGTTCAGAGTCAAAGTCAGCATTGTTAACAGAAACACAATGGTCTTCTTCCGTAGGTTTTTTACTACCAAATGAAGTTGCATGCTCAAATAGTGTAGTTGCCTTTAACTTATCAACTACAACATCATTGTTCATACTAGCAGTAATAACACGTCTGGCTGTATTTGCCTGAATAGAAGATTCAGGTCTATTAAGCGCCGGAAAAAGACACAGTATTTTTGTTTTTATTAAAAACAGATCCCTTTGGTTCTCTGCCGTTGGGAACAAAAGAAGAGTATGCCGAATTGGTCTTGTAAGCTGAAATGTCACGTTGAAGCTTGACAAGCTTCCTGTTTGTAACCTCAGTAGAGTGTCTCTCAACCTCTTCAAAAAGAGGTGTAAGAAAATCCGGGTTGTCAACACCGGACAGCTCGCTTTCTAAACGTGCAATTTCAAGCTAAGTTCAGACATTTTTAAACTGTTGTTATTAACTAACAGTTTTAAAAAGGACATGCCACTTTCATTGAAAAAAGTAACTAAAGCATCATAAAAGTCATCCCCAACGTGCACACCATTGGGGCATTTGAAGAACCTGAGCCCCTTAGGCATAATTTTTAATTCAATGCACCTCTCAAAGTAATAGTTTTCTATAGATAAGGAGCGAAATCTTTTAACCAACCTGGTCAAAGTCTCCCGTTTCTTTAGAATATCCCCTTCACAATGAAAGTCGTGATGAACACACTTCGCGAATGGGTTGTTAAATACATCCAAAAGTTTCCTGACATCACGTCGAGTAGAGTTAGTAACCTGTTGATGTTGAAAACGGGAACTAGGATGCAAAATGCCGTCTGTTGTATGGATGTGTGTTGCTGGTCCAAGGACATGGTGATGTCTGAGGACTACATCCTAGAATGCGGTTTTGACATTGTGATTTGCACCTGACACATCTGTGATGCCTTTTGAGGGTGTACTGGTCAGTACATGTGAGTGGCCTTCATGTGTGTGGGGACACCACCACCTGGAGTGGTCCGTAATGGTATTATGGCCCACATGTCTGTATCCGAGCTATACGGTGGTAGTGCTATTGTGCACAACTGAGCCTTCAGCCAGGTGTTCCTCACTGCACAGATGTCAGTATTCCCCATTGTTGGATCTACATTGGGCAGCTGTGATTACGAATGCTACACATCTAGCACTGTTTAGTATACACATACAATGCAGTTGTCCTCTAGGTTTCAGGGTTGTTAATCTGGTCTCAGGACATTCATCTATGAATGGCACTATATGGGTGAAGTAGCCACTCCTGGCAGGAGATCACCATGGGTGGTATTAGTCTGCCAGGTTTAGATTAGTACATCTAAGGTGATGGACAGCAGCAAACATTGTGTAGAAGACCGGTGTCAGATATATGTAGTGCAGCGCTCATGCTAGTAATGACACCTATCGACACCACTGTGCCCTTCCGTGTTTAGAATCAGAGTGCATACAAAACAGCCCTTTGCTACTGTGTGAGCTTGCCCAGTATGACGTTGTGTAGATGGACACATAGTGCATTCCAAACAGCTGTGTGCTACTATGTGTGTGAGAATGCCCAGTGAAACCTTGTGTGGGTTATGTGCCTCTATGTGTATCGGCATGGCCATTGTAACCCTGTATAGCGATAGTGGTCGTTCAGTCAACAGATGGCCATACCCCACTACAGGATGGATTCCTACATTGAACACATTGGTTCACAGGTATGTACATCGCAATTGCCTGCATCCATGTCGATGTCCGCATTCCTAGAAGGTCATATTGACAGTCTTGAAAGGTGTAGTGTCTGTGGCGTGGCTTGTATCTATGTAGTATTGTAATAGTGGTCCGTAGATAGGCAGTTGTCCTGATCACACCACTGGTGTGTGTTTGTCTCCATCTGCTTGGGGACAGGAATATGCTTTTAGACTGCTCACACTCCATATAATCACTATTGCCTTTTCCATTGCTGATGTCACCCACCTAGAAGCATGTCTCTGGGAGTGCTGTGTCCTAGTAATCTCGGTAGTGTGTTCTGTAACTGCGTAATGCTGTAGTGTGATAAGGTAGTTAGGTCTGTGTTCTAATCCCAGGCATGCCAACTGTGTGTGTGTATGTGTGTCTATCTGCCTGGGGACAGTGATACGCTTTTAGACTGCTCACACTCCATACAATCCCTATCACCGTCTTTTCCATTGCTGATGATGTCACCCACCTAGAAGTACGCCTCTGGGAGTGCTGTGTCCCAGTAATCTTGGTAGCGCGTTCTGTAACTGCATAACGCTGTAGTGTGATAAGGTAGTTAAGTCTGTATTCTAATCCCTGCCATGCCAAGTGTGTGCCTGTATGTGCCCAGCTGTCTGGGGACAGTAATATGCTTTTAGACTGCTCACACTCCATACAATCCCTATCACCATCTTTTCCATTGCTAATGATGTCACCCACCTAGAAGTACGCCTCTGGGAGTGCTGCACCCCAGTAATCTCAGTGGCGTGTTCTGTAACTGCATAATGCCGTAGTGTGATAAGGTAGTTAGGTCTGTGTTCTACTCCCAGCCATGCCAAGTGTGTGTCTGTATGTGCCCATCTGTCTGGGAACAGTAATATGCTTTTAGACTGCTCACATTCCATACAATCCCAATCGCCGTCTTTTCCATTGCTGATGATGTCACCCACCTAGAAGTACGCCTCTAAGAGTGCTGTGTTCCAGTAATCTTAGTAGCGTGTTCTGTAACTGTGTAATGCTGCAATATAATAAGGTAGCTAGGTCTGTGTTCTAATCCCAGCCATGCCAAGTGTGTGTGTGTGTCTCCGTCTGCCTGGGGACAGAATAATGCTTTTAGACTGCTCACACTCCATACAATCCCTATCGCCGACTTTTCCACTGCTGATGATGTCACCCACCTACAAGTATACCTCTGGGAGTGTGGTGTTCTAGTAATCTCGGTAGCGTGTTCTGTAACTGCCTAATGCTGTAGTGTTATAGAATAGACAGGTAGGTGTTCTATTCCAACGCATGATAGGGGTGTGTGTTTGGCAGTCATATCCTATGTGTTGGTATCTCTGAGTGGCTAGCTCCAGGATGTGTTGAGGAATGTGTTTTGTTGTTTTCCTATATAGTGTCCATAAATGTCACAATCACCCAAGAGACTGGGTTGGCAAGGCATACACATACATTAACCAATAGGTCTGGTGAGTAATGTTAGCAGCCCAGTACATAATGCAGGTGGCACATGTAGTTTCCTTTTCATTCTTGTCTAATGCTTTGGTGTCACGTGCTCCGCTGGTGTTATATATATTCTATATATACGTATGTGTGTGTATATGTATATGTGTGTGTGTGTGTGTGTGTGTGTGTGTGTGTGTGTGTGTGTGTGTATACATATATACATATATATATATATATATATATATATATATATATATATATATATATATATGTATGTGGACATTAGCATACATAAATCTACATGGTGGAATACATGTCCTATACTGTTGAATGCCTGTGCTGGATGATCTGTACATGATAACCTCAGATGTATGTATATCTGCCATGGCTTAGTGGTAAAGCACATCGTCTGTGGTGTGCAGGGTCCCGGGTTCGAGGCGTGCAGAGACCAGTTATTTTGTTGCCTGGAAGAACAAGGGACATTGAATATGGTGATAGTAAGGCGCTTTTAACCAGTTGTGTGTGGATCTGCATGACAGTAAGCAGTGGTTATTTTTGTGGAGGCTCAGTACAGGTCATGTAACTATGCATTAGAAGACAATACTATGCAAACGAGGTGGAAATAGTGAATCCCATTTATCCCCAGGGTGTGATGCAGATCCCAAGAGTGTATGTGTATATATATATAGCTGGGTGCAGGACTCAAATATAGGTAAGAGCATGGGGGGGTGTCAGGCATACTGTACGTACATTGGAGCCCTGTGTCTCAGGATTGCTCCTGCCATAGCACGCCTAAGCTAGGGGTGTGTCTATACCTGCCTAGTGCAATTGGGAGGGACAACAGCAGTAGGAGAGTAGTCAAGGTGAACAAGCTGGGCAAACAGGTGATAATTATCACAATCAGCAGATTACAGGCCCAGCCCAGCCCAGAACGCTACGATAAAGTGAGCAAGCACCATACCCATGGGTTTTTTCCACACTCTACACCACCCGTGTATACATGCAGAGAAATTTTACGAAACAATCCAATGAAATGAGAAGGGATGCAGCAGGCAACATAGACCAATATGTGCAGGAGGCTGAGGGTGATGAGGATGTGAATGCAACAGTCCTCAGTGAAGAGACAGAGAAGACTGTACAGACCCAGGGTAACCTACCAGGGGCTACATGAGCTGGAGATAGTGGAGCGCTATGGGGTGGACAGAGACCTCCTACAGCAGATTGTTGAGCTGTGCCGGCCACACCTGACACATCGAACAGGCCGAGGGAAACCCATCCCAGTGGACACCAAGGTATGTGTAGGCCTAAGTATACTAGCCACAGGTACCTCCCAAAGCACAACTGGATATATCATGGGGATCTCACAGGCATCTGCATCCAGAGTATTCCACCAGTTCCTGGATGCCATGTCACCACATGCCAGTGAGCACGTACACTTCCTCAACACAAGTGAGGTGTTGACCAGCAATATGCATCTCTTCCACCAAACAACAGGCTACCCTGAGGTAGTGGGTGCTATATCCTGCATGCATGTATGCATCAAAGCACCACTCGTTGAGCGGGTTAGGGCCTGCATTAACCACAGGGGCATCCCCTCCATCAACTTCCAGGTCGTATGCGATGCCCAGGGCATTATACTGAATGTGTGTGCTGGCTGCCCTGGAAGCTATAACAATTTTGATATATGGCATCTGAAGCAGCTGTACCACACCTTTGCCAATATGGACATCCCCTATGGTCACCTAGTGGGGGATGCTGGTACCCACTGGAGCCGTGGCTGATGACACCCATCAGAAATGCACACACACCTGAAGAACTATACCATAATGAGGCACATGCACAGGCAAGACATATAATTGAGCGTGTGTTTGGGATGCTCAGGTCATAGTTCCAGTGTCTGGACACATCCGGTGGAGCCTTGCAGTATTCGCCAGCTACATGCACCCAAATTGTTATGGTATGTGCTATGCTACACAATATGATCCTGCGAAAACAGCAGGAACAGCATGGGGCAGGGCCACACCAATGCCAAGGCCTGTACAGGCACAGAGTGACTCGGAGGAGGAACTACCTGAGCCGGACCCAGTAGGTGGAAGGAGGCATGCCCAGTATGACCTGGCCTTGGCAAAGAGGCAACACATAGCATATGCACTGACACAGTAGGTACCCAGGGAATGTCACCCTCTC
This sequence comes from Protopterus annectens, assembly GCF_019279795.1. Taxonomy (NCBI): domain Eukaryota; kingdom Metazoa; phylum Chordata; order Ceratodontiformes; family Protopteridae; genus Protopterus; species Protopterus annectens. The sequence goes on from NC_056726.1 coordinate 177,316,750, forward strand.
TGACTTGCACAGACAGTAAAAGGGATGCCAAACATAACACTACCTGTGCTCAGCCATGTATAGGAAGTGCACTGTGTGCATCCGACATAGGCAGCCCTCCAGCACCTTCCTCAGATCTGGCACACCCTCAAGGTAATGAGATACCAGGTCCACCAGCAGAAGCAATAATTCAAAAGGCAGTGTATCGAGCGTCTTTATTTTAAAATGAAATAACCAACAATGTAAATCCACAGTCAAAGACAAGCGCTTTCGCCCGGATACCTTCCAGGCTTTATCAAGTCAAGAACACAGTGCAGCCTTAAGCGGTTGCTTAAATAGCTGTGTTAATTAATCACATGTTAAGTTAAAATATATGCACATTTAAACAACATTCTTTAATTGCTTACATTAATAAAAAACGTTGTCCAGAAACATTGTTTAAAAACATTAAAAACAGGTTTAAAATTGTTATGAACTTGAAACCATGAAAATTGATGTATAATAATACTAAACTGTGTTTTTAATATATGAGTATAGCTGAAAAATTTTTAACCATTTTATTTCTTTCATCTGCTTCATAAAGTGCACAGTGCTTTATAAGTCAATCAACCCCTACCAATTGGCAGTTGTATTAGAATGTGTTGTTACCTGTAGCTATGGTATGGATGTGAGCATGCAAGGGAATTTGGTGGCTGAATGTTAAGGCAGTGGATAGTAGACGTCCATAGTGGCACCATGACATCTGTAACACATACCGGGGTCACAATAATAGCCAGTAGTACACAGGGTGTCCTAACCCACTGCGGGTAATGGGCTGAACATCATGTGTGTCCATACAGCCCACACAAGTCTCAACCAGCTGGACAAGTGTAGACCAACACAGACAAATGCTGTACAACGGCCTCTGAATATCCCCAATGGATGACCCCCCCCCACAGATACACACAGACAGTCTACAGCAGGCCAGGCAGTTGGATGTAGGTTGTGAAGGCTAGGACGTCTGAAACTAATATGTTGGTAATTAAAGCTAAGATCTGGAGTACACTGGTATGCCTCTAGCCAGCACATTAGGTAGGTCTACACACTGAAATGGAGTACCTGACATACTAGTACAGTAGTAGCAAAAGTGTACAAGTGTCAGCTGTGTTCCCCCTTCAAACGTACACATGTAACAGTCAGGTGCACCCCCCCCAGGTGCTGTGTAGGAATGTGGATACAGTCAGATGTCCCCCCATGCTGTGCAGAAATGTAGCAACAGTCAATGCCACATGACCAGTGGATACCCTGCAGACACAGCATGTCACCTGTCTGTGTACAATGCAGAGGTTGGCACCACAGTACTGACTACCTGGACATGTAACACATGCGATCCAGTTGACCACACTGGGCATGCTCAAACAGATGAAGGTATGATGGCAATGTCAGTCGACAACAAGCGGAACAGTCATACTGGACATCCTCACACACATAAACACAAGACGGCCAGGTCTGCAAACACTAGTGGTCCTGACATATCTGCCGGTACATTGCTATACTGTTGGATGACTGTGCTGTATGGTATGTGTGCGGTACTGTTCATTGTCTGTATATTTGCCATGGTGTATTGGTAATTCACATTAGCTGTGTGTGCAGGGTGTTGCTATCAACACTTGCAAAGGATGGTTCTTTGTTTGCGGCCAGAACAAGGCCATTGGATACGGAGTGAGAAAGGCACATTGCACAGTTGGGAGTGGTTGTGCATGGGTTTGCATGGTGTTATGCACTGCTGACCTCTGGTTACAGCTTCTTATACTTGTTTAGACTCCACATTTCTTTAACAGTGCAATACTCGCATACTGGTAGCCAAACACACTTACACCCGCTCGCTCCCTCACTTGCACATGCACCAACATTGGTGCTTGCATTTTTCACTCACGCTGGGTGGGCGCAATCCCTTGTGATGCCTATTACATCGGGCTAAATGATTACAGTATCGGGTATGGCTGACCATTAGGCAACGGCATGGTGTTCGACTGTACGGAATTAGTGGCCTGTCCAGTGAGTTAATCATATTATATGTGTGTTCCTCATACAATCTGCTCCCATCTGGCTGATACATGGGAACTGATACTCTGCAATGCAGACAAGTAAATGTGTTTTGGGAACAACATCCGTCTGCCGGGTCATGCTACCACATACCTATTGTAGGTTTTCCAACTTTTAAATTGGCCGAGGTGAGACTTTAGGATTAACACCTGTCCCTCTTTGCGTGGGACAGTCCCTCCTTAGGCGTATGTGTCATGCAAAAATAATATATACATAGCAAATGTCCTGATTACAGGGCAATATTATATTCTACGTTTCTCTAATAGTTGCATGTAACAGTTATTGTATATATGACACTTCTATATGTTATGTGAAGTAGCATAAGCAACTTGACTGCTGCTAGACTAAGCTTTGATTTGTGCTAATATGTATAGTTCTGTACTATGCATGGCTGTAGGTATGGTCTGACCTGGTACATCTGACATTTCTACGGAGCAGGTCCCACTTTGGCCATTTGGAAAGGTGGCAGCCCTATAAGACCTATATATTGAGATGTCAGATTTGGACAGGCAACACATACCCACAGCCAGAAGAAAATAGACTACTTCACCGGTTTGCATAAGAAAAGGTTATTCTTGTAGCATTATAGTTGCTAATACTGTTTTCTATAACATCTAGGTGTTTCTGATACAACATAATCATTTTATGCAACCACTACAGACAATATATGGATTCTTTGCCCGAAATCACAGGCCATGTGCCATAATAACATTCATTTTGCAGGACACAACTGCCCAGAGGGGAGTGTCTCTTACAAAGGCGAACAGTTGGTAACCCCAACCTATTATGCTATCATCTACCTAAGGTAGTCGGCGGAATATGTGCTTTCTGTCACTAGCAGACCTCACATACGAATGGGTGAGAATGAACACTGTATCAGGGACACTGCATAACACCCTCAGGGACACATTTAGATGATTGGTTCTATTAACCTGACACACTGACAGTCCCAGGGCATATGTATTCATTCACATTTGTCGAGGTACATGCTGTTTATGACTCATACATGTTGTCATTAGTCTTTACGTGTATTCTGCCACCTGTCCACCTAATATCACTAGTTCTGGAAGGGTTTAGTTGAGACTGTGTTAGATTCTGATTCGTAATCACAGACGTCCATGATAATCGGGTATAGTTCACTGATATAGTCCCTATGTGTTCCCCCAATGGTTTACGGACTATTCAGTAGATGTGCTCTTCAGGTTTGGGAGGTATGGGCATCTGCTATGCCCACATAGGAATATTAATTACTTCCACCGGGTGGGCCTACTACATCTCTGCCAACCAACACCTGCACACTTAGGCCCATTATTGCATACCCATGATTCCCCTACCTGACACCCCTCTACAGCACTCATCCTTACTGTGAGCACAGCTGGGGTATGAACACACCCCTACACACTGCACACTCTCCCCGTCTCGGGACACGTCGTACATTTTGCCAACCCATGTGTTATCAGACTTGCACAACCTACTGTTCCGTGTACAGCTACATCCTGGTCGCATCAGTCATTATTGGGTTGCCTATAAGGGAAATTTTTGGTGTCAAACAAGGGACCCCATGATCCATGTTTAAAGTGTAGACCTTTCAGATCTCTCCCACTGGTGGCTTCCTGCCGGTGGTCTGGAAAGCAGCGGTGTATTTACCTTTATTGTGTGCCTGTATGTCTCACCGACCTAGCTGGGGGGTGTGGGAGGTAGACGTTAGTTCATTAGACCTCCCACTAACATATGCCCGGTCTGAACATATGTTACCCGTAATTGCTATACCGTAACCTAGGTATGTACATGTGTATATCTCCAGTAACATATATATTTACATATATATATATATATATATATATATATATTTTTTTGTGTGTGTATATATATATATATATATATATATATATATATATATATATATATATATATATATATATATATATATATATTTATGTTGTCATTAGTCATTACCTGTATTCCGCTACCTGTCGACCTAATATCACTAGTTCTGGAAGGGTTTAGTTAGGACTGTGTTAGATTCTGATTCATAATCACAGACGTCCATGATAATCGGGTACAGGGCACTGATATAGTCCCTATGTGTTCCCCCAATGGTTTACAGACTATCCAGTAGATGTGCTATTCAGGTTTGGGAGGTATGGGCGTCTGCTATGCCCACACAGAAATATTAGTTTCTTCCACGGGGCGGGCCTAATACATCTCTGCCAACCAACACCTGCACACTTAGGCCCATTATTGCATACTCATGATTCCCCTACCTGACACCCCTCTACAGCACTCATGACTCATCCTTACTGTGAGCACAGCTGGGGTATGAACACTCCCTTACACACTGCACACTCTCCCTGTCTCAGGACACATGTCATACGTTTTGTCAACCCATGTGTTATCAGACTTGCACAACCTACTGTTCCGTGTACAACTACATCCTGGTCACGTCAATCATTAATGGTTCGCCTATGAGGCAAATTTTTGGTGAACTGCAAGGAACCCTGTGATCCATGTTTAAAGTGTAGACCTTGCAGATCTCTCCCACTCGTAGTTTCCTGCTGGTGGTCTGGAACGCAGCGGTGTATTTACCTTTATTGCGTGTCTGTATGTCTCACCGGCTTAGCTGGGGAGGTGTGGGAGGTAGACGTTTGTTTATTGGAACTCCCACTAACATATGCCCTGTCTGAACATATGTTACCCATAATTGCTGTAATGTAACCTAGTTATGTACATGTGTATATCTACAGTAACACACACACACACATATATATATATATATATATATATATATATATATATATATATATATATATATTTTTTGTGCATATATATATATATATATATATATATATATATGTGTGTGTGTGTGTGTGTGTGTGTGTGTGTGTGTGTGTGTGTGTGTGTGTATATATCTGTATATGTTGTATATATATATATATATATATATATATATATATATATATTTTATATATATATATATATATATATATATATACACACATCTGTGTGTCCGTTGACCAATAGATTTCCTGGCCATACGCACTTACACATGCGTATTGGGTTTTATATCTGCTTCAACAGCATACTATTGCCTTAGTCATTATGACACCAACACTTCACTCCGGTTAATTTGTAATCGGTATTTAGCACATTATACAGTGGACAGATGTCACAATATGTTCATGTACGCATTACCAATGGTAATTGGGATGTGATACAGTGTCATTTGACCTGTTCCTCGCCTGTACAGCCTATTATTCCAGCTACTGTATTTGTTTGTCTGTGCACATTCATATTATTTATGTCAATAAATGGAGTGCATGTGTTACAGAGAATGTACTTCAAAATATTGTTGTCTGCATGTGCATATGCATATATACCTATTACGTCCTAGCTGACCTACATGGGGTAGTCCATTGGAACCAGCGCAACCAACCCTGGCACTCCTGGATCCATAATCGCATAGCCATAGTTCCTCCACCCTACCCGTGTTGAGTTTCCACACATAACAGCCATTATCCACCTGATATCGCAGCCATGACACACCTTTACACATTACCCTCTCCAAAGCGTTTGGGGCCCTACACACATTTTGTACTGCCTCATGTATTCACAGTGTCTCCCGCCATTTATATTTGCACATACGTGCCTATCCTGGTGCTATGGGTTATGGCCATTTGCGGTTTACAAGTACACTGGTCACAACATGAACTACATTCTGTCTGTGTGTAATGTAGACATAGCAGTTCAACGATGTTATGCCCACTGGTAGAACCCTGCCTCTGGTGTGAATAGCAGTGCTCTGCTCACTCTTGGGCAGCTTTATCTGACATACGCTCCAAGCACTATATAATACCTTAGTTGCTCTAGATTCCCTTAACAACCCTTGTGTATGCTTTATACTTACGGCGTTCATTCTTCAAATATATATATATATATATATATGTATATGTAGATATATATATATATATATATATATATATATATATATATATTTCATGTCTGTGGATACATATCTATACACACACACACACACACACACATATATATATATATATATATATATATATACATATATGATATGTGCATGTGTGTGTGTGTGTGTGTGTGTGTATGTATATATATATATATATATATATATATATATATATATATATATGCATATAAGTTACATCTGTACATAAAAACATACATTTGCTATGCTGAGAGCTGCTTACATCCGCGCAGACTCACTGACATATGCTTACTGTGGGTTACATATGTTTACTGCCGCTTCTTTGTGCTTAGGTGTGCCTTATTCATTATGACATAACCACTTTGACTGAAGGAATCCGGTTAATGGTCCCATGCAAAACACACATTCACCTTTACATGTTTAAATGTTGGCTTTACAGCACAGTGACATTCATTCCACAAGAAAATGATATGTGCTATAGTCGGACTTGAACTGGGAATGCCTTTACGTTAGACAGATGCTCTAACCACTACACTATTGGTGTTCTGCTTCATTTATATGTATACCCATGGTTCATAGCTACACTAACACATGCCTCAACGCTTCACTTACACAGCAGGCATCCATTCTCCTGCTGGGAAAACCGCAGTACTACACATACGCTATTCCCTATTCCCTACTTCTCTGGACCCATGCTGCATGTTTACTCATTCCAAGGATATTCAGAACTGCAAAGCTTATAGTCCTGGCACATACGTGTGCCTGATTGTCAGGGTGTTCATGTGGTCATCTGGGTTTAGGCTTGTCCGACTGGAGACCGGAACAGCCCTGTACCCATTCGAAAGTCAGAATTAGCATGTGGACAGAGTTAGTCCCAGTGTTACCATTCTACCTGTATTTACAGATGCAGGGGTTTGGTCACCTCTAACCAGATTATTATGTCGGCACTACATAATACGGGGTGGGGTTCCACTGGTGTTTCCCTTCACATTCGTTACGACTGTTTTATTGTGACCATGTTCAAATACATATATATAAATATATATGTATATGTATGTATATATATATATATATATATATATATATATATATATATATATACATCTGTACATACACAAACATATACACCTACATGCCTATTTACATTTCCCATACAGTTGAATGTCTGCCATGCATCCCCGCTGGCTTTACCTCCCTATACCCGACAGACATTATTCTGGCCATCACATAAAATTAGCGGCCCTTGCATGGCTTGGACCCAGAAATAGACACACATTAGTCACTGGTTTGACCAGTACACCATCCGTGGTACATTCCGCATGGATGGCAGTTAGGATATATGACTTCACTACAGGTATTCAACAGTATTGGCAACAAATGTGACAGTTGGTTGGTGTACATATGTGTACGGACCATCTCAACCACTCAGGGACTAATTTCAACAGTAACAGGGACAAGGCAAGGACAATCATGGACACTTTTACAATATTAGTACTATTAAGTTGAAACGTGTTGACAGATTCAGAGCATATGTATTAATACTTATTTTCTGAAGTTAAAAAGTCTATTACTCTTAATTATTGTCATTATTCATTCAGTGTCTTTCAACACCTTTCCTCCAAAATTCACTGGTTTTAGGGAGGATTAAGAGGCTGGCTAGTTATTGTGCGAATGCTCTGACCATTGGTAGGGTTGCCACATTTTCATATGGCCAGGATGGGATATATTCGGGACACACCAGATTTTTCAGGCCAACACATACCCACAGTCAGTACAGGGTTTAGAACTTTACTTATTTTCCTAGATGAGAGATTATTCATGTAGCAGTTTTGTTGCTCATTCTGTTTCTTGTAAGATTTAAGTATTTTACATACAGAAATAACTGTTTTAGGCAACTGTTACATGAGATATTGTACATAATTATTTCCTAGAATCACAGGACATTTGCCATTGTATCATTCTTGGTCAGGACACACCTGCCCAAACAGGGACTGTCCCTCACAAAGTGGGACAGGAGGTACCCTGCTTACGTCAGCGCCTTAATCACCCTATATCCGACTGCCACTATGCGAATGTGTAAAGTATATATTCTTGATAATTCATGTGGGGAGCTGTGCATCACGGTCTGGTGTTTAACCCAGGGTAGTAGGTTCTGCATTTCTGGCTGAGGCTGAGCATTCTTGTGAACTACTACTGCACATACAACTTGTGTCCAGATGTCTGCAGGACTGGACATCATGTCGTGATACCAAGTCTGATGTTTACACAGGATACTTATCCCATGAGGGATATCCAAAAACTGAGCAAGACAATAACCTTCGATCTTTTTGGATTTACGAAAATGTGATAGGGTTTTACATGCAAGGAATACATAGTTTGCACTCCTGACACTGCCTAGGCTGAGACTGCCTACTAGGTATGAGTAGTGGTCACTATGAGCAGATATGGATGCGCCAAGCTAGCAGCCCGAGTATGGCTGTATTTGGTGGACGTTCAGGAATGGGAGGTTGTGTGCAGTAGAGGGGATGATGGGTATTCAATTATGCATCCAGGTGTGTTGTAGTTGAATGGCTCAGTTCAGTCCAGACCATTATGTGGGTATGTGCAGGTGACATTTCTGTACATGTGTATCACACATTTTAATATTCATATGTTTGTGTGATTGTGTTCTACAGTATGGCCTGTCAGGTTGTATTGCGGATGTGAATGTTTGTTCTTTGTGTTTCTTTCTTATTCACCCACTGCTCCCTCATACACCTCAGTTCACCTATTGTGCATCCAACACAGTCTCCCCTTTGCGAATTATTACATTTCCCGTCCCCCCCACACCTATATTCCACACACTCCATCCATCCCTTCTCTGGTTGATGGCCCATGGCATGGTCAAGGGAACACATTGGATACACTACATATCTCTGGTACCTGTATAGTTGTGAGGACTACCCTAGCATTTTTCACCTTCCACATGCTGTACATCACGCACATAGGTACACGCAAATACTTATCTTTCATGACATGGTAGGTAGACCCGGGTAATACCCATTCATCTTCCTGACAAGGACGCCTTGGACTGCAAATGGCCACATTTTGGCCGAATGCTCTGACTATTGGTAGGGTTGCCACCTTTTCATATGGCCAGGATGGGATATATTCAGGACACACATCCCCACGGACAGTACAACGGATAGTACTTTTGTTTTATGCCTAAATGTAAGCTTATTGTTGTAGCAGTTTAGATGCTTCTTCTGTTTCGTTTACTTGCTTATTCTATTTCTTGCAACATGTAGGTATGTTACATATGGAGATAACTATTGTATGTGACTATTACATGAGATATGAGACATAATTATGTCATACAGTCGCAGGATATTTTACATTTATAATGGTTTTGGTATGGACACAACTGCCCAGATGGGAGCTGTCCCTCACAATGTGGGACAGGTGGCAACCCTGACCATTGGGCTAGACTTAGCTATTGGCGGCATGCTAACATGATGCGTTTCACTTCCACTTGGTATAACTATCAACAGTGCATTAGAATATGGGCACGGGGTTTTAAATGTCATTTGTTCGAGGGATGGGGACTCAATATTCAGCTACGTGCATTTGTGTTTGCTTCTTATTTTTGTGTTTGCAAGAACTGTCTTGCATGCTTTGCATATGTTTCAGTATCTACGGACACTGACAGGTGTGATTACTATTGGAGGCAGGCTGTAATATTCAGCATTTTAGGTTGCACGTAAACAGCCGACATGACCACGCCTCCGTGTGGTGCTTCGACATGCCCCATGCACTCGCGCACGTTTCCTATGCACGTGGATGTGGTGGCAGCGCACCTTTATTAATATGCATATGGCGCTACTGCGCCATCTCTACACTGCACAGTCGGCGCAAGCCTAACACCATCCTTGCACCGAGCTCCATGAATCCCGGGGAGTATCTTTAAGGTATTATTTACACAGTAACTTCCTTCATAAATGTTGAGGAAGTTAACCACTTGGAAAGCATGTGTGAACAGATGAAAAGCATACTTGCCTTCTTGTCATACTTCGCTATCCTTGGTGTTTCTGTGTAGCTGTCCTTTCTTAGATCCTCTTCAATCTGAAAAACAAAGTGAAAGTCTCATGCAGAGGGTCAAAGCACATTAGAATGTATCCTTAATAAGGCTTAGTAACTATAACATACAATGAGGCTTTCACTTTATAAATAGATATCACTACAAGTGTAAAAAGTAAAGAAGAATACTGTTTTTCTTCAGCAAACTCACACTTTTATATAGTGATACTTATCAGTAAGCTACCATGCAATGCCAAAAATCAGTGCCTGTGACCTTAGCATCTAGAATGTTTATTAGTTTTTAACAGTATAATACTTGTACAACAATAGATAGATCTTGCTATTTCAGTGATTAGCAAACTACATTTTGCCTTTCAGGTCATAGCTAGTTGTAGTTTTGCTAATCAGACATTCTGCATTTTGGACATTTAATGCATTCCACTCATAGGTTCATAGTTAAGTACTAGGCTAGCTGCCCTTGTGGGATATTTTAAGTCTAGCAAATTTCCCCTTTGGTGGCTAAATTAACCAATCTCATTTGGTGTTAAATTGTCCTTACCCATCCCTGGTCAATAATTATATATTACTCCTAGTGAGAATAACTGGGATAATACCATAGATAATTTGAGGGGACCCATGCATGGGATTATTTATTTATTTATTTATTTACATTTGTTTACCGGGAAAGTCTGACTGGGCCAGAAGCCCATTTTCAACAGAGGCCTGGGGAGAAAAGCTCCACAGAAATATATGCAGTATATAATAATTATATAGTACAATAGTATACATACAGTAAGATGCAGAAAACACCTTTTCTAGTTAGTCTGTACAAAGCAGTATTCAATACAGTTTTCTAGTAGATACAGGTTTAAAAAGACAAACACAAGTATTTCAGTGAAGATCACTGTGAGAAAAAATAAAGTTAGTAGTGTGTAAATATAGATAATAGATATGACCAAATGAGATTTCCTTTATATATATTTATTTCTGAGTAGTAATAAACACTGAGGAGAGGGAAAAATGAGGTAAGGAGTGGACAGTGTGTTCAGAGAGTTATAGTTATCTTGTCAGTCAGGTTTGGTGCAGTTCTTGGATAGATGTTCAAATAATAGTTGTTTAAAACTGGTAGATTCAGGTGTGTTTTGCAGGGTGTGGGGTAGAGAGTTCCATAATTTGGCTATTTGATTTAAGAATAGGACTTTACTGTGAGTGTTGTTAGCTTTGTTTACTGTGTGAATGTTTCTGTCTGCAGATCTTAGACTTCATAGGCATGAGTAGGGAACAAGTTCCTTGGGGGATGGACAACTGTCAGGAAGGAAGATGATATTGTGTGTGAATTTCAGTTGGTAGAGATGAAGAAGATTAGGTAGCTCAAGCCAATTTAATTTATGTAGAGCAATACAATGGTGGATTTGGTGGGGAAGGTTGGCTAAAATGGGCTATTTTGTTGTAGTAAGTTTCCAGTTTGGTTAAGGCTGATTTTTTTTAAGTTGGTAAAGATGGGGATATCATATAGGAGTGTAGAGAGAAGGAAGGATCTGGATATGGCTAGTTTGGTATTGTCAGTGAGGAATGGCTTGCTTATGTACAGTGAGCCAAGTCTGATGTAAACCTTCTTAATTGTGGTGGCTATGTGATGGTCATATCTGAGTTTGCTGTCAATTGTCATTCCAAGGAGTTTTGTATGCTCAACTGATTGGATGACTGTGTTGTTTGCTGAGAGAATGGTGAAAGGAGAGGTTGTCGGTGATTTCTGCTACTGGTAAATAGCATTAACTGTGCCTTTTTGGGGTTGATGATTAGTTGTGATTTACTTAGATATTTTTCTATATCTGTAAAAGCTTGTTGGGCTACTATTTGAAGGTCTGGTAAGGTATCCGCTGAGCAGTCCACATAATGAACTACTTTAGCATGTGTTGTGGATGAGGCTAGATCATTAGTGAAGATGATGAAAAGAAGGGGTCCTAGTATTGGCCCTTGGGGGACTCCAACCGAGACAGGCAGGAGTGGTGAGAGTTTGGATTTCCATCATACTGTTGTTGTCTGTCAGAAAGATAGCTTAGGAACCAGGAGAGGGAAGTCTTTGATATGTTTAGTGAGGCAAGAGTACTAAGGAGTTTCTGATAGGAGACAGTATTGAACGCTTTTGACATGTCTAAGAAGATTGATGCTACTTGCTGGTTTGAATTTCTCAGCTGGTTGATGGTGTTAGCGAAATTAATTAGGGCTGTGGTGGCGCTGTGTTTTGATCTGAAAGCATGTTGGGAGGGGGAGATAAGGTTGTGAGATAACAGGTATTACAGTAATTGAGTGTGGATACATTTTCCAGAATTTTGACACAGGGGAAAGGATGGCTATGGCTCTGTAATTGTTTAATTTTGTTGATGTTCCTCCTTTACATAGAGGGGTGATGTAGGAAATTTTCCATAATTTTGGGGCATATTGTTCTGCTATAGACCTATTTACCAGAATCGAGATAGGCAGAGCTATGGTATCAGCTGACAGTTTGAGGTACTCATTGGGGAGTTGGTCAGCTGCTAAGGAAGAAGGTTTCATTTTTTTCAGCACTGTTCTTATGGTGTTAGTTGGGACAGGTTTGAGGTAAAAAAAGTTGTTGTTAGTTTCCACATTAGGTGGAAGAGAAAGAGGGGTGGAACTATTCCCTGTAACTAAAGAGAGGATTGTGTTTATAAAGTAGGTGTTGATTTGTGAGGCAACCATGCTTTGGTTATTGGTTGTTGGTTCTGGGGTTGTAGCTTTACCTGGGTGGAGGACCGAGTTAATTGCTTGCCAGAACTTTTTGGGATTGTTTTCATATTTGTTTTGCATAGTTGTATAATATACATATATTTTTTGTCTAGTTTGAGTTGTTTTTTGTTTGATTGCAGAGCTGCTGGTATGCTAGCAGAATTTATTGTCTTTTGTTTTTTGGTATTGATACCAGGTTTTATCCCTTAGTTTTTGAAGTTTAATGGTTTCTTTTGATATCCAGGGCAATCTCTTATTTTTAACATGACATGTACGAGTTGGTGCTAAGCTGTTAAGAATAGCTAGAAATGTGTCATTGAAGTAAGTTATGGCCTGGTCAAGTTGGAGATGATGGAGTGGTGTCCAGTTGCATTTATTGAGCATGTCTACAAATGCTTCATTGGAGAAGTTTTTGGTATTTCATATGATTTCGTAAACTATGGTTCTGGGTGAGTTGAGCTGATGACGAATTAAGTAGGTAGGTCTATGGTCACTTAAATTATTTGGAAGCCATCCAGAGAGATAGCTGTGGGGGGTACTGTTAATAAGTGACCAGTCTAAGACAGATTCCCTTTTGCTATGTTTATCTATTTGAGTGGGAAATTGGATTGTTTGGGAGAAACCATGTAGATTTATGAAGGTAGAGGGGTTATCACCAGTGCACGTGTTCCAGTCTAAGTTGAAGTGGCCTATAATAATGATTTCACGGGTGTAGGTTGAGGCTGTCCAGGCTATGAGTTCCTCAATGGCAGTGGGAGTATTATTGGAAGGTATGTAAGTGGCTATTATGGTAATATTTTTCTTAGGGTTGATTCTGAGCCGTGTTACTAGAATTTTAAAGTTGTTATCATAAGGGTATTTGATGGGTAGTTAGTCTATACTTAGGTTATCATTGTAGAAGATTGCAACCCCACTACCCTTCTTCCTGATCCTGTCTAACATGTGTATGCTATAACCTTGTGGGAGTATGTCTTGGTCTCTTATATGGGGTTGTAGCAAGTTTCTATTGCTATAAGAATGTCTGGTGAGTACTGTGCAATGACTGCACGAAAGTCTGTGATCTTGTTAACTAGGCTTCTAAGATTCATGTTAAGAATGAGAAAGTCTGTAGTTTTAATGACAGGAAAGGGTGGAATGGTAGCCATGATGGTATGTTGTGCAGTATGTGGCCCAGGACTGGAGTGTATATCACCATTACGGAGAATCTGTGGTAATATACATGCATGTTTGTGTGACAATTTGGAGAGTATGTGAAGGTGTTTGCTGAAGTGGTTAGTGGTATTACTGACAACTACATGTTTGAAGTGGAAGTATGCAATAGGTGTGTGACTGTAGAGTTGGGAGGAGATGGCAAGGTAGGAGAGTGAGGAGTGGATGGTATGAGTATAATATAGCATGGGGCTATAGACATGTTGTATCTGTAGGTGACTGTAGGATGTTAGATAGTATGCAGATAGCAGTAGGATATAGAGTGTGGGAAAGAGAAAGAGCATGGTGTATATTCTTTTTAAAATGTAGGTTACCTGGATGGTGTGAGGAAGATATAGGGAAAGACGGGTCTTGGTGTAGTGTGGTGGGAGTAACATGATTAAGGACTGCTGCAATTAAGTTGTGTGAGGAGAGGGAGAAGTGCTACAAATACTGTGATTGGTTAACTGAGGTGTGACTGGTGGATGGAGGCTGATTCTTAATTGGGGGAAGGTAGGGGAGTGACTAGCATCGGTATAAGTCTAGGTGATGCAGGAGTGGGTGGGAATGGGGGTAGGGTATCATAGGATAAAGCATTTAAGAGCTGTCTTTGTCCATTAGGGGATAGTCCTGGGATATATTTTCTGTTTCCCATCCATAGACCTAAGTTGAGCTTGAATATGGACAGAGATGAGCTTTGTTTTACATGGATAAGGATCTTGCTCCAGAACAGCTGTATCCTCTGTGAGATAAACCTGTCCCTCCAAACCCTTCTGTTGGTGCTGTAGAAGAGGTTTAGATCCCTAAACTGAGTGCTTCTGATGCCAGTTGAGTTGCTGATGGGAAGAAAATCCATCAGCACTGGGTTGGAGGATGTCTTTTATGCCAGATATAGGTCATGCTTAATGGTCTGTATGACACAGAGTATTGTGACAGAGTTTTGAGTCTGTCCATATAGGACATATTCACCTTATTATATATGCTTTAGGAATTATTAATAAGAGTATAGTATACTCTTTTAGACTGGCTTTTATAAGATAAGAGATGTTCATGTGACTGAAAGAATTAATAGAACCTTGTAAAGACTATGTAGTCCATCATAAAGGGACAGACTATAACCTATGAATATCTTCTTCTTATTTCTGCTTTTTCCTGGTTAGGGGTCACCACAGTGGATCACCTGTCCACTCATAATTGGCAGTGGAGTTTTACAGTGTCGAGTAGTTACCAGCCTGGTGCCCAACCTTCCACAGAAGGCACACACATGCACACACTCACACCTAGGGCCAATTTAGAGTGCCCAATCCACCTACAGCATGTCTTTGGGAGGAAACTGCAGCACCCGGAGGAAACCCACGTGACCGCAAGGAGGATATGCAGACTCCGCACAGAAGGCACCCCAGCTGAGAATTGAACCGGAGAACCTCTTGCTGTGAGGTGGCAAAGCTAACCGCTGCACCTCCGTGGCCGCCCACTATAACCTCTGAATATATAATCATGAATTACAAGGTGGTGATTTTAAACTTATAAAGCTCTTTAGACTGACTTTTTATTTAGCATTTTGAGTTAAAACACTCCACGATCTCAGATGACTGCCACAGCATCTTTTAATGTCAAATGAAATTACTACAATTTTAGAGACTTGAGTGGTTTCCAGAAAAAAAATAGATGATCTTTTGAATGATATTATGGATTAATTAAATTTATTTATTTAATTTGCTGGCTTGGATAGTTTAACTCATCAGAACTCATATCAGCATAGGTCTGGGGACAAAACCTCCACATACACTGACTAGACAATTCACACAAAATATACACAGTCAACATACCAAGATATGCAAATGTTTACAAAACAAGAAGAAAAATGTAACAGTGCATAGAATAAAACAGCACATGAAATAAATGCTAAGCATGTTAGCTACATTGCTTGATAATTTACACGTGTTAATTTTCGCATGTAAACATATTGCTGAAATGATTGCATTTAAGGGGAAAATAACATTATAAATCAGCCTTCTGGTTGTAGAAACATTGGGTTACACAGCTAATATGTTTAATCACTGGAAACAAGAAGGTTGGGGATGTTTTTAATGGAGCATGGTAGTTTAGATCAGGTTTTGATAAAGCTGTGATACAGTTGTGGGGAAGTGTGAGCCACTGCGCCTGACAATGGAGCAGAGTGTTGCAGTGAAGAGTTTGCTAGTAAACCTAAGAAGACAGGTGGGATTACATCACTGAATGACGTATTAGAATAAAGGTCATCCGTTAGGATGGTAAATGAGTGAGTGGAGGAGTTTCAGGGCAGGGAAAGAAAGAAAGTTTATTTTTGAAGTTTAACTATATGTTGGATACTAAAAGTATCCCAAAGTGGAATCTTTGAAAGTGGCCTTCTGGTATGAGATGTGATGATACACATGTTCAAGTTTTTCACAGAGCGAAGAGCAACGGTTTGTAGTTGTTACATCTGTATAACAGGGTTGGTATAAGGAAGATGATGGCTCTTGTAATTCTGATATGTGATATAAGGAACTGTCAAGCATAGTACAAGAATAGTAGTTTGCAGTAACTGAAATAGTTCTCTGTTAATATGATGGCTGAGCAATATGATGCCTAATAACTTGAAGATGGGAACTATTTCTACAGAGACTGTTATTTACTATTGTAAGAGAGAGATAAAAGGAATGGAAATGTCTTTGATCAGTATAGAACAGCATGAGTTTTGCTTTTTCTCAGTTTAATATAAACTTAGAATGATTGCATGCTGTGAAAGGTTATTTGAAGTCAATTTTTGATAAAAGATGGAATGGGAAGCAGGACATAGTATTGTTAAAATAAAAAAAGTAAAACAAATAGAACTACAATTCATGCAAATAAATTAAATAATTTACCAGTGTCAGTGGCTCAACAAGTAATACATACACCTTTGGCACAAGATGATCATGGCATAACTGTTTATGCGTACATTTTCTAGAATTTTGCATAAAAGAGATAGACTGGTGATTGGTCTAAAAAATTAAAAAGGCTGTAATCATCCCCTCCTTTGTGAATTATGATAATGTAGGATTGTTTCCATGGTTTTGGTACATACTGTTCTTAGGTGGAGCTATTGAAAATATTAATATCATTTAGTTAAATAGCTAGAGGAAATATCTTACATTAAAATACACTAAAAACATTTAACTACTAAATAAAAAATTCAAACTGGAAGAAAATGAACTACAGTGAAAGATTTCTTCAGATCTCACTATTGTTCTACAGTTTGATGAATATAGATTAGCCCCAAGCTGTCTTTACTTATTTATCTTTTCCACTTTTAAAAGCTTGTTAAAGTTTTTCTAAATGTTACCTTTATTTTACTATCAGAATTTATATATTTTTTCATTTTGCCCTAATCCCATCTCAATGGTCTTTGCCATTTCCTTAAAGAAGCTAGTCATTTTGTTTTTGTTTAAAAAATATTGTCCCCTCTTCTGTATTTGTGGTTAAGGTGCCCAACCCATCCTAACTTTACTACAACTTCCATTAAGCATCTCTGGGAAGAAAATTTCCTTCTTGGACTGGCATGCGAAGTTTGTCATCTGTCTAGATGAAGGTACAATATATTGAAGTATATCATATATTGTGATATTAGAAATTTTCTGTTTCTACACTCAGACACAGACAGGATCAACTAAGATTACATTTATACAATTTATTTATTTAATATTTATTTATTTAACATTTGTTTACCGGGAAAGTCCGACTTGGAACAAAGCCAGTTTTCAGTGGAGGCATGTGGGGAAACCCTCCAGACGTATGTCTTTGTGATGTGGGAGGAAACCAGTGTACCCAGAGGAAACCCACACGAACACAAAGAGGACATGCAGACTCCACACAGAAGGTACCTAAGCCAAGAATCAAATGGGAGAACATCTTGCTGTGAGGCAACAATGCAACCACTGCACCAATGTGCCATCCGTACAAGAAAGCTTTACCTGGTAAACCTGGTCCTACTGTGTCAGGACCTTCTTTCATGGCACCAAGGCCTATACGTAGCTTCATCTCTAAGCTATCTGAGGAGAAAACTAGCTGTGTTGTTAAAAAAAACAAAAAAAAAAAAAAACAAAAGCCACATAAATAGTTCCGAATTTCTTCTTCAGCAGTTGAGGTTAGTTAAAAAAAATAATGGAACCACCATTTAAAAGAAAGTTCCAGGTGAAACTAGAGAACGTTTCTCCTTTGTCTGATGCTTCAAAAGGTCAAATGCTGTCTGTTTTCATGACATAATATCAGACAGGTAAGTGTTGGATATGAAGATTTCAATGCCGAATTCCTTATGTTGAGGCAAGGCTCAACCTATGTTGTGTTTGACTTTGACTATGAAAAGTATGAGGTGGTTTTCTATAAGGCCAAGGCCAGGTTTACTGGTATTATTTCCCATTTTTTCTACACACAGAGAATCAGCCCTGTCATTCTCCCAAAAATCTAGGACACCAGATAACTCCTCACTGGTCCTACTTGTTTATGAACCCAGTCCCAAGAATGCTGTTATTGACCAGTTTGATGTCAGAGTAAGTGCCGTATCCCAGACAATTATCATGCCATCAACACCGACCTATGCATCAGCTGTTTTGACTTTAGTGCACCTGGTGCTAAAGTTCCCAATTTTGAGTCTCCTAATATCAGAGGCAGCTTCAGGATCAATTCTCTGACTCTGAAATTCAGTGCCAACATCAACCCCAGCCACCAGAGACAATGTTGGAGCCACTGGAACCAATGCAAGATTGTTTAAGACACCTTCTGATGAACCTATGTTTGGACAGATTTTAGAGCTAGAGTTCAAGGGATGAAGTTGCCCAACAACCCTATATTTGTCCCATAGAGAATGCTTTAGAAGGCTTTCAGGTTTATACTTAAGACCTCTGGGGTGATCCATCCATTTTTGGATATTTGAAAGTAGCCACTGATTCAACATAGGAAAATCCTGATTTTGTAGCTGTTATACCAAAACATGGATGGTGTCCTATAACCTCTCAGACACTGGAGTCTCCAGTCAGAGACCTTTAAGACAGATACCTTGCTTTCAGCAGCTACTCTCAAGAGGATTCCCAAACTGGTCTTACATTTGCTAAATAAGAAATTCATAACAGTGAACCACCTAGAGAAATGTATGTATGCATCTTTCACTTTTCCAGTGAAGATACTCAGTCAAAGGAAGTTTACCAGACTATCACCTAGTTACCAGATGAACCTGTAAAGCACATATTACTAAACAGTTAAAAAACGTTTAAGAGATAGCCAACCTTGGGATGTACATTTCTTATAAGAAAATTAAGGGGTTGGCCTGGGTCATGGGATCCCACATAGCTATTTGTTGGTACTCATGGATCCACTTCACCAACTTTGCAAAGGATGTCAAAAAGACTTTTATTAAGTCTCCATTTCATAAATTTTTAAGTAATTACTAGGTAGTGGCACAAGCCCAGTCAATAATATTCAGGATATGACAATATTATATCCTAATTCCCCAGATATGGGATGAAGTAGTATAAGGATAGTGGGTCTTTCGGTGTTCATAGGTTCATAGGTAGATACTAGGCTATTGGCCCTAGGGCCTGTACAAGCCTAGCTGTAAAGATTCCCTTTGTTACACCACCCAAAAAATATTTTCCTGTGCCCCTGTCAAGCAGAGCCACAGAAGTGATCCTCAGGGTGAATTTCCCATTTCCTAAACAGTCGTCAAGATTTTTCTTAAAGAGGGCTAATGCGGTGCTCTGCTTGACATGAATGGGCAGTCTGTTCCAAAGTATGGGGAGTCTCTGGGACAGAAACCTATCCCTCCAGCATGTTTTGCTTATTGTGGTGACAAGGTTTAGGTCCCTGGAGCATGTGGCTTGGAGGGATTGGGATTTCTGTAAGTGTAGCATGTCCAACAGCTATGGGTTTGACATGGCTTTGTATGTTATGCAGAGACTGCCTCTCTGAGTAGGCGATAAGCGAAGGAGTAGATCTGGAGTTTTTTGAGATGGTCTGCATAGGGTATCTGTTTGAGGCTGGTGATCCTCTTCGTGAGGTATTTCTGTGGCCTTTCCAGTTGTTGTAAATGTCTTGTGAGGTACATACCAAATGGGGCATTGTACTCTATAATAGGTCTAATGAGGGATGAGTAGAGAGGAACAATGACCTCCTTTTTTCTGGATGAGAAGCCTTTTGTGATGAGGTGTGCCACGTAGAAGGATTTCCTGACTACTGTGGCGATGTGGTTATCAAAGGCGAGACTACTGTCTACCTAGGTCTCTTGTCACACTTTCAGTGTTAAGTAGACTACCACCTGTGTGTCAGTTCATGGGCATAGGGTTTTTCCCAAAGGGGATGACTATGCATTTTTTGGCATTGAGCTTGAGGCCATGGCTTTGACACCAGACATCTGTCTCAGTGAGGCCCTTTTGTAGAATGTCCACATCATTTGCGGATTCATTAATGGCTCCCAGTTTGCAGTTGTCTGTGAAATTTGTTAGCCATAGGCCCTCTGTGTTGGCCTGAACTTCATAGAAGTAGATGCCAAACAGGAGTGGACCCAGGACTGAACCCTGTGGTACTCCACTTGTCACTGGTCTGGAGTCGGATTTGGAGTCGGCAACTTTCACGGTGTGGGTTCTGTCAATGAGCCAGCTGGCAACCCATAATGTAACATAGGGATTTATGCCCAGTTTAGTGAGTTTATCTATGATTCCAGAGTGGGGGATGGTGTGGAATGCCTTGGCAAGGTCTAGATAGGCTGTGTGAACCACTTTACCCTCATCCACGGCTCTGGTGACTGTTTCAAAGAATTCAGTCAGGTTTAGGAGACATGATCTGCCTTTCATGAACCCAAACTGGGTAGGATCCAGAGTTTGAAGGTTACAGGTACAAGCAAGCAAAATCTGAGGGTAATGATACTCAATGCTAGAAGTCTAAACCTCAAAATGCACTCACTCAAGGCACTCCTTAAAATGGAGAACATCAACATCTGTGCAGTGACAGAGAGCTGGTTCAAGGCTCCAGAGAACACCCCTGTATTAACAGACTATAATTCATACCACACCTTTTGGCCACCTAACCTGGACCGAAACCCTAAAGGTGGAGGCATGTCCATATTCATTAAGGATATCCACACCTCCAGGCTAGTTGCTCAGCATAATGCATCCGAGATTATCCAAATGCAACTAACTCTGGGCAAGACCGCAATCCAAATTGTAACTCGGTACAGATCCCCCACCATGCCCCAGGATTCCCACTCCTCATTTCTTGATGCATTGGAAAATATTAGGGTACAACCTAACACCCTAATAATGGGAGATTTAAACTACCCCGCCATTAACTGGGAAAACTACTCATGTACCAACTCTTTTGCTCAACATTTTCTGAACTTCATAAATTCCAATGCCTTGGATCAACTTATCCACACCCCCACTAGGGGCAGCAATATCCTAGACCTGGTCATTACCAACATGGGCAACCGATGTTCCACACCAGAGGTCAATTCCTCATTGGTCAGATCCGACCACAAGCTAATCACCCTAGACATCCACTTCCCTCCCCCACCCCCGATTAGGGAAACTACTGTAAAAAAAATTCTCCAAAGGCAACTTCACGCTTCTTAAGACAGAAGTGGCAAACTTCACGACACCCATGCAGACGGATAATAGAGGTAAGACTGCTGAATCCTACACAAATGCACTTTATAAGCACTTACACAAGTGCATGGATCATGAAATTCCTAACAGAACCAAGATGCTATCCTCCAAAAAAAGGAAGCCAATCTGGTGGTCCCCTGGCATAAACAAACTCTACAACAGAAGAAAGAAACTGTTGCAAAAAAGAGTAAAATTCCATGGTTGAAAGAACTGCCTGGTCAGCCTCAGTAAGAAGCTGAGATCCCTCATAAAATCCTCCAAAGCTAGTTACAAAAACAAAATCGCCACTGATTCTAAAGGCTCATCCAGACTCTGCTACACTTTGCTGTGAAGGAAAGGTTAGTTTGCTTTTATTTTTTGTATTTTTGTATTACTTTATTGCCTTTCTATATTTTGAATACTGTGGTTTGTTTTCTTTACCTTGTGTTTTACTTGCGTTCTGCTTTAACAGCATATTAAAACTTCAAAAGAGACCACAGCTCTCTCTCTTCTGAGTCTGGCAGAAATTAGAACTGATCAATTAAGGATTCATTCATAAGATAGAAGAGGTCACCTAAGGTTAATCATTTGTTAACTGAGGGGGTGGAGCTAGGAACTAAACCTTCTATTTAAGGGGTAAAATAAAACATTTCAGAGCTTTACCAGAAAGGCTCATCCAGACTCTGCTACACTTTGCTGTGAAGGAAAGGTTAGTTTGTTTTTATTTTTTGTATTTTTGTATTACTTTATTGCCTTTCTATATTTTGAATACTGTGGTTTGTTTTCTTTACCTTGTGTTTTACTTGCATTCTGCTTTAACAGCATATTAAAACTTCAAAAGAGACCACAGCTCTCTCTCTTCTGAGTCAGGCAAAAATCAGAACTGAGTCAGGCAGAAATTAGAACTGATCAATTAAGGATTCATTCATAAGATAGAAGAGGTCACCTAACTGAGGGGGTGGAGCTAGAAACTAAACATTCTATTTAAGGGGTAAAATAAAACATTTCAGAGCTTTACCAGAAAGGCTCATCCAGACTCTGCTACACTTTGCTGTGAAGGAAAGGTTAGTTTGCTTTTTTTTTGTATTTTTGTATTACTTTATTGCCTTTCTATATTTTGAATACTGTGGTTTGTTTTCTTTACCTTGTGTTTTACTTGGGTTCTGCTTTAACAGCATATTAAAACTTCAAAAGAGACCACAGCTCTCTCTCTTCTGAGTCAGGCAGAAATTAGAACGGATCAATTAAGGATTCATTCATAAGATAGAAGAGGTCACCTAAGGTTAATCATTTGTTAACTGAGGGGGTGGAGCTAGGAACTAAACCTTCTATTTAAGGGGTAAAATAAAACATTTCAGAGCTTTACCAGAAAGGTTCATCCAGACTCTGCTACACTTTGCTGTGAAGGAAAGGTTAGTTTGCTTTTATTTTTTGTATTTTTGTATTACTTTATTGCCTTTCTATATTTTGAATACTGTGGTTTGTTTTCTTTACCTTGTGTTTTACTTGCGTTCTGCTTTAACAGCATATTAAAACTTCAAAAGAGAACACAGCTCTCTCTCTTCTGAGTCAGGCAGAATTTTTTTCCCGCCCTCCCACCCAGTTACAGTTGTCTTGTTAAATACCACTGTCTTTCTAGTTGCCTGCCTCTTATGTTAATCTGACCATATATCTCATTTCCTCTCTACTTTCACTGGCTTGTGTGAGTAATCACAAAATCATCATTTTGAAATCCCTCCCCTTCAACTATTTAAATTTATTGGCCATCCTACTGTATTCCATAGTACCAGAATACAAAAGTGACCACCCCTTTCAATCCATCTTGCTGTTTTAAAAATAGTAACTCTCCACTAAACCTTAACTTTTTAAACAAGTAAAACTTAAGTTACCTACTTTCACATCTAACTTCTCTAGTGCACACTGCAGTGTGCATTTTTTTCATCTTACCTTTAAGCATCCCTGTGACTAGCACTTTCTCTAATACCTGCTGGAAAGCACTAGGAAGCCTTAAACTGATACAATCACTCAACTCTCCTTGTTAATAAGGATAAATTAATAGTAGGGACTAAACAGCCTATAATTGCAAAGTACCTTGCTAAGGTAAGGGAAAACAGCTCCTGTACTTTACAAAAAAAACAAAAGCACCAGGCCAGGCATGTCCAAGTGTCAGCTTCTGGTGATTTCTCCTGTCCACCTGGTGAATCTGGGCATACTGGGGCAATGCAGCAATTGCCTCATGTACACAGACAACCCTCTCCTCCTACCACCCAACACTACAACCTGTGAGAGATGCACTTACATAGCCAAAATGGAAGCAAAGCTCTCTCCACCCAAGATTGTGCTAGACAGTCAAGAGGAGAAGGTTAACAACCACACTACGGCTCAAGCAACACATAGCCCTTCTAAACCCACACCACCAACACCCACATATAGCAACACTAAATCCACATATGCAGAGGCCCTTAACTGTAACCTGCCCAAGCAACAAGGACCTCTGAAGCTGAAATGCAAACACCAATCACAACCAAAGTGTCACATAGTTCACAACACCAGTGTGCCACCCAGCAACAGCCCCTAAGGCAAGACAATGTACCTAACAATTTAGTCATAGGTGACTCTATAGTCCGGCACACTGATGTCCCTCTCACCAGGTTGAACAAGGAGAAAATTACAGTCAGCTGCCTGTCGGGTGCCAGGATCCACCACATAACGCATGCACTCAAGTCACTCCACAACAAGTACAAATATGACTCTGTCATTGTCCACGTTGGAGTGAATGACTTGAGACATACCTCCCTGGACTACATGAAAGGAAACATGGAAGAGCTCTCGGATCATGTGGCCCAGGCAGGTATGACCCTAGCCCTGAGTAGTATCCGGCCTTCACCCAGAATGATACCACAATATAAGGACAAAATGATTGACTTCAACAATTGGCTAAACTTCTGGTGTCATTCAAAGGGGATCCAGTATCTGTCTGCCTGGGACAACATGATTGACAGACCACGATGCTTTGCCGAGATGGTCTGCACCTCTCGCCCCTGGGATTCAGGTTACTGGCTAAGCCTCTTGCCACCCCTATAGTGCCTTTTTTAGGCAAAGTTCAAAGGACAAAACCACCTCTGTAACACATACAAGCATGCAAAATCTGAAGGTAATGCTACCCAATGCTAGAAGTCTAAACTTCAAAATGCACTCTCTTGAGGCACTCCTAAAAATGGAGAACATCGATATCTGTGCAGTAACTGAGACCTGGTTCAAGGCTCCGGAGAGCACCCCTGCAATACCAGGTTACAACTCTTACCACACTTTCCGGCCACCAAACCAGGACCGAAGGAGGAGTGTCAATATTCACCAAGGATATTCACACCACCAGGCTAGTTTCCCAACACAATGTGTCTGAAATTCTCCAGGTGCAACTATCACTAGGTAAGACTGCAATCCAAATTGTAGCTTGCTACAGATCCCCCACCATACCCCAAGATTCTCACTACACCTTTCTAAACATAGTGGAAAATATTAAGATAGAACCAAACACCCTAATACTGGGTGATTTTAACTACCCTGCCATTAACTGGGAAAACTACTCATGTACCAACACCTTTGCCGAACGGTTCTTGGAATTCATAAATTCCAATGCCCTGGATCAACTAATCCATAGTTCCACCAGGGGCTCCAATATCCTAGACCTGGTCATTACCAACATGGGAAATCAATGCTCCACACCTATGGTCACCCTCTCGTTAATCAGGTCTGACCATAAGCTAATCACCCTTAACATCCACATTCTACCCCCACCCCCCAGTAAGGAAACCTCCATAAAAAACTTCTCCAAAGCCAACTTCATGCTACTCAAGTCAGAAGTGACAAACGTCATGACACCCATGCAGACGGGAACTGAAAGTTCAACTGCTGAATCCTACACTAAGGCACTGTATGAGCACATCCACTCATGCATGAATCGTGCCATCCCATATAGAACCAAGATGCTCTCATCCAAAAAAGGAAGCCAATCTGGTGGTCCCCTGCCATAAACAAATTTTACAACAAAAGGAAGAAACTGTTGCAGAAAAGAGGAAAATCCCGGGATGCAAAAAAACCCCTTACCAGCCTCAGTAAGAAACTGAGATCCCTCATAAAATCCTCCAAAGCTAGTTATGAAAATAAAATTGCCAAAGATTCCAAAGACAACCACAGGGCATTCTATAACTATGTCAAGAATATAAATGGCAATGCTCAGATCTGCTCTGAGCTAAAACAGAATGGCATTAAATATACTGATCCCAAGGATATTGCCAATATCCTGGCAGATCGATTCAGTGCCAACTCCACCCCCCTCTCACCCCCTAAATGGCCCATCTCAATACCGGAAGATTGCCAAAGTCCGGTAATAATGGCCACACAGGTAAAAAACGCACTATCCAAAGCTAAGAATACAGCATCCATGGGACCAGATGACATCCCAGGCTGTGTACTACATGAACTACAATATGAACTGGCACCTCACCTGAGTGTCATGTTTAATCATAGTCTCACCTCAGGTTTCGTGCCCACTGAGTGGTGCAGAGCTACAGTTATCCCACTCCACAAGGGGGGATCCACCTTGGATCCTGGAAACTACCATCCCATCAGTCTGACAAGCCTTATCTGCAAGGCCATGGAGCATGTTATCATGGAACTTATAAAAAAAGACATTGGCAACCTTCAAACACTGGACCCCACCCAGTCTGGGTTCGTGAAGGGCCGATCTTGTCTCCTGAACCTGACAGACTTCTTCGAATCAGTCTCCAGAGCCATGGACAAGGGTAAGGTGGTCCACACAGCCTATCTAGACCTTGCCAAGGCCTTTGACACCATCCCCCACTCTGGGATCATAGATAAACTTACTAAGCTGGGCATTAATCCCTATGTCACCCAATGGGTTGCTAACTGGCTTACTGATACAACCCACACTGTAAAAGTAGCCGACTCCAAATCCAGCTCCAGACAAGTGACAAGTGGAGTACCTCAGGGTTCAGCCCTGGGACCGCTCTTGTTTGGCATCTACTTCTCTGAAGTACAGGCCATCACTAAGGGACTCTGGCTAACAAAGTTCGTAGATGACTACAAACTGGGAGCCATTATGATGTGGATACTCTACAAAAGGTCCTTACAGAAACAGATGCTTGGTGCCAGAGCCATGGGCTCAAGCTCAATGCCAAGAAATGTATAGTTATCCCCTTTGGGAAAAAACATGTATCTGTGAATTACCATATAGGTGGCAGTACACTAAACACAGAGACTTAGGGACACAGGTGGACAGTGGTCTCATCTTCGATAACCACATTGCCACAACAGTCAGGAAATCCTTCTATGTGGCACACCTCATCACTAAGGGCTTTTCATCCAGAAAAAAGGAGGTCATTGTCCCACTGTACTCATCCCTCATTAGACCCGTTATAGAATACAACTACCTCTCAAGACATCTGCAACAACTGGAAAGGCCGCAGAAATACCTCACTAAAAGAATCACAGGCCTAAAGCAGATGCCCTACGCAGACCACCTTAAAAAACTCCAGCTATACTCTGTCGCATATTGGCTACTCAGAAGCAATCTCTGCTTAACATACAAGGCCATGTCAAACCCAGAGCTGTTGGACATGCTACACCTAAAGAAATCCCAATCCCTCAGAACCACACGCTCCAGGGATCTAAACCTTGTCATCACAATAAACAAAACATGCTGGAGGGATACGTTCCTGACCCAGAGACTCCCCAGACTCTGGAATAGATTGCCCATACATGTCAAGCAGAGTGCCTCTTTGGCCCTCTTCAAAAGGAACCTTGACAATTGGATGGGAGAAAGGAAATTCACCCCAGGGATCACGTCAGTCGCCCTGCTAGACAGGGATCCAGGGAAGTAAATAGTGTGGGAAGAAATAGCCAGGGAATTGTTATGGCTAGGCTTGTACAGGCCCTAGCGCAGATAGCCCAGTACCAACCTATGAACCTATGAACCTATGAACAACCACAAAGCATTCTATAGCTATGTCAAGAATCTCAATGGTAACACTCAGATCTGCTCTGAGTTACAGCACAATGGCACTAAATATACAGAACCAACTGATATTGCCAAAATCCTGGCAGATCGGTTCAGTGCTAGCTTTACCCCCCCTCTCACCCCCTAAAGGGCCCATCTCTATACCGAAATACCTCACAAAGAGGTTTACCGGCTTCAAACATGCCCTACGCAGACCGTCTCAAAAGACTCCAGCTCTACTCCGTCGCA
The DNA here is from genome assembly GCF_019279795.1 of Protopterus annectens. Taxonomy (NCBI): domain Eukaryota; kingdom Metazoa; phylum Chordata; order Ceratodontiformes; family Protopteridae; genus Protopterus; species Protopterus annectens. The sequence goes on from NC_056726.1 coordinate 177,344,660, forward strand.
TATCACCTACTCAGAGGCAAGCTCTGCCTAACATACAAAGCTATGTCAAACCCAGAGCTGCTGGACATGCTCCACTTAAAGAAATCCCAATCCATCCAAGCTACATGCTCTAGGGACGTAAACCTTGTCACCACAATAAATAGAGCTTGATGGAGGGGTAGATTCTTGTCCCAGAGACTTCCCATACTCTAGAACAAACTACCTAGCTATATCAAACAAAGCTCCTCATTAGCACTCTTCAAGAAAAATCTTGATGATTGGATGAGAGATAGGAAATTCACCCTGGGGATCACTTCTGTGGTTCTGCTCGATAGGGGCACAGGAAAATAATTTTCTTGGGTGGCAAAAGCCAGGGTACCTTTTTGGCTAGGCTTATATAGGCCCTAGGCCCAATAGCCTAGTACCTACCTATGAACCTATAAACCAATGACACCCTCATTTCCTCTTACCTTTCTACTGTTTTCCCAAATCTTCTTCAACAAATTGTCTTCTGCTTTTCTGAACATGTGCCCAAACCCCAGTAATCCATTCACTTCAATCTTTTCTGAAATTAGAGCTACTCTGGCTTCTGCTGTTATGTCCTCATTTCTTCATCTGTCCCACAGTGTGCATCCTACCACCCTTCTCAGGCACGTCATTTCCATCACCTTTAGCTTTCTCATCTGCACTGCCTTTACGGTCCATGTTTCTGTACCATACAGTAGTACTGGTTGCACTACTGTTTTGTACACCTTATTTTATGGCTTCTTTAGCATTCTTCTGTCATACACTATACCTGACACTCTATGCTAGTTGGCTTCAGGCCCTCTGATTCTAGGTTTGATCTCTTCATTCAGACTTCCATTCTCCTCATCCAGTCCTTTCAGATACTTGAAGTTATTAACCTGTTTGACTATTTTCCCTTCTATCTCAATTCTCAACTTCTGATTTCACCAATTTGTTGCTATTACCACTGTCTTATTTGTACTTAGTTTTATCCCATGTGCCTTCAGTTTTGAATTCCATTCCCCTATCCTTTGCTGAAGTTCTTGCGCTGAGTCTGCCTGTAATGCCAAATCATCTGCATAAAGCAACTTTGTTAATCTGTCCCCTCCGACCTGTTTGCTAATGTAATCCATCACCACTATGAACAGCAGTGGGCTCAGAGCTGAACCCTGGTGCACACCCACTGCTACTGGTAACCTCTCTGTGAGATTGAACACTGTTCATACTTGAATCATTGGGTCCTTGTACATAGCTTGTACAAATTCTACCAATGGTTCAGGGACTTCAAACCACCACAATACTGCCCAAATCAGCTTTTTTGGTTCCTTGTCATATGCTTTCTCCAAGTCTAGGAATGCCCACTTGGACTGTTTCCTCATCTCTAGATTCTCCTCAACTATCTGCCTCACTGTAAACAGTGGGTCAGTTGTGCTGCATCCTGATTTGAATCCGAACTGCTCATCTCCCATCTTACTTTCTACTGCTCTGTGTATCCATTTATTAATTACCCTCTCCAGAACTTTTATGCAATGCGGCAGGAGTTTGAGACCTCTGTACTGCCCACAGTTGAGGATGTCCCCTCTGTTCTTGTATACTGGCATGGGTATTTTTATTCTCCAGTGATCTGGGATATGCCTTTCGTTCCACACTGTTATGAGTACTCTCAGGAGCCGTTTCTTTCCTATATCACCCAGCATCTTTATCATATCTGCTGTGACCTCATCTGAGCCTGCTGCTTTCCCTGACTTCATTTTCCTTAATGCTTGTCTTACTTCTTCTAGGGTGGGCTCCTCTTCTTCTTTCATCGTAAGTTGTGTCTAGGCAGTACAGCTTCTGTGGAGTTTTCTTCATTCAGAAGCTGCTGGAAATACTCCTTTCATCTGCCTTTGATGTCTTGTGGACTGGTGAGCAGGTTGTTGCTGACATCCCTTATGAAGGGAATCTATCTTCTTTATCTTTCTGTCTTTGTCTTGTAACCTGATATAGTTTCTTTGTGCCACCTACTGAGTCACTTTCCAAAAGCTGGTAGAGTGCATCTGATGTCCTGTTCTTTGCTATTGCAACTCTATTCTTAGCTTCTTTGTTAGCCAACCAGTATTCCTTCCTAGCCTGGTCCATCTATTCTATCTCACACTTTTTTTCCTGCACTACTTCTTTCTTTTGATGACTTTATGGACTTCTACGTTCCACCACCAGCATTCCTTATGTACCTTACTTCCATACCTGACTTGGCCACATATCTGATCTGCAGTCTTCAAACATGCTGTTTTGAGGCGCTGCCATTTTTCTTCAACTTCACCTATTTCCTCCTCTTCTTGGGGTGATAGAGCCCTGAGTAATTCCTTGAACTGTTTTACATTCTCTCCAGTCAATTTCCAGGTCATCAGCCTGGTCTCTGTTGACCTTAGAGCCTTCCTTGACCATTGCTTGCAGCTGATTGTGGCAATCAATTGTTTATGCCGTTGGCCAACTGTCTCACTGGGGATAAATTTGCAATCACTGATTCTATGCTAGTGCCATTTCCTTACTAGGAGGAAGTTTACCTGAGTTGCATGTTGGCTACTCTTATATGTGATCTTGTGACTGTCTATCTTTCTGAATCATTTGTTGGCTATTATAAAGCCATTTGCCAGACCGAAGTCTAAAATGGACTCTCCTTCTTTATTCCTGTTGCCCCACCCATGTGGACCCAGGCAGTCCTCATATCCTGTTCTGTCTGTCCCAATATGTCCATTCAAGTCGCTCATTATCAACACCAATTCATGTTGTCCTGCTTTATCTAGTATAGCCTGCAACTGCTGTATGAATGCACTCTTTTCCCCACTATCATATATGCTGAGATTATAAATACTGCCTTATCCTTATACTGTAGGCTGACTGCAATTATTCTGTTACTACTTCTGATGATATCCCTCACTGCCTTCTGAAGCCTGTCTCTCACAATTCCCACACCATTTCTAGCTTGTACTCTTCCTGAGTAGTAGACTCTGGATCCCAAGCCAAGTGTCTTTGCTGCACTGCCCTTCCATTTTGTCTCTTGGATACATAGGATGTCCAGCCTCCTCTGTACCATCGTGTCATAAATTTCCAAGCTACATCCTGACAGTGAACCTACATTGAGTGTAGCAATTCTTAGTTCATGTTTGGCAGGTTGATTGGTTTTACACTCAGCTTTTGCTCAACATAGCCATCCCATGTAACCCAGGCTTGGCAACTGGAGACCAGCTGGCCAGTAGCTTATTGACACAGAGCTGTTAGGCTTTATCATAGGTACACACTGGACAATAGGGGCACATATACCCCTCCCACCATTAGCATGGGTCCCTGGCATAGGTTGGAGTAGGCCAGGTGCTCAACCCATTCATCACCAGCAAATACCCCTACCCATTTGGCAACATTAGTCAACATGACCAAATCACCTAGAGCCATATTCTATACCATCAAGTGGCTAGACCTGCCACGGCACTCAGACTGCGATCCAGTTTCTCCTATCTTGAGGATACTGTGCACCACAGTAGATACCCAAATCTGTTGGTCTGTACAACTCTTCTCCCTATAGGGCCCTATGTACAATCTGTGTTGCTGCCCACAGCCCCATTCATTGGTGATTTTGAGATAGAAACAAAAAAAAAAAACACCTCTCTGTACACCTGTTTACAACTTACAGCATACTATATGTTTTAACATTAGTTACAATGTATTATAATGTATAACTCCAGCAATTATTACCACAGAATCCATATATTTCCATCCCAAGTATGCTTTGAAGTACACCCACAACTTTTTCTTCTTTCGGCTTTTCCCAGTTAGGGGTCACCACAGCGGATCATCTGTCCGCACATGATTGGCAGTGGAGTTTTATGGTGTTGAGTTGCCAGCCCAGCGCCCAACCTTCCACAGAAGGCACACACACACTCACACCTAGGGCCAATTTAGAGTGTCCAATCCACCTACAGCATGTCTTTGGGATGTGGGAGGAAACCGGAGCACCTGGAGGAAACCCATGTGACCACAGGGAGGACATGCAGACTCCGCACAGAAGGCACCCCAGCCGAGGATCAAACCGGAAAACCTCTTGCTGTGAGGCGACAACGCTAACTGCTGTACCACCGTGGCCGCCCCACCCACAACATATTACTCTAATGCTGAAAAAGTACATAATAACTCAGTACATGCATCACACCTCATTAGCATTCCACTAGGTATCTAGATGGCACAATGCATGAATCACCCAGCTCTGTGCTTTATGTTAACTGATTTCCTGCTTCTTCCCTCAAAGATATTGCCTTACCATCCTCTTCAACATCATCTCTGGTTCTTTTATGCACTTAAAACAAAGAATTTATTCACAATGAGTATGTCTCTGCACCTAGATGCATTTCTCATGGGACAGCACAGTGGTGCAGCTATAGCACTGTTGCCTCACAGCAAGAGGCTCTTCCATTCAATTCTCAGCTGGAGTGCCTTCTATGGGGAGTCTGCATGTCCTCCCTGGATTCATGTGGGTTTTCTCCGGGTGCTCCGGTTTTCTCCTACGTTATAAAGACATATGTCTGGAGTGTTTCTCCCCAGGCCTCTGCTGAAAATTGGCTTCATTCCAAGTCAGACTTTCCTGGTAAACCAGTGATAAATAAAATACTGAGAAACTTGAACAGTGGCTTCTGGAATGAAAACAGCCCCTAACTTGTACGTGAATATTCATGCATCCTTCACATATCAGATCATCACACATGTTGTTTCTTTTTGGTGCTCAGATAGCTCATGAAGATGTATATGTGGGATGATGGTCAGTTGTCATTTTGAGTTCAGCACCTGCCTAATATCTAAAGAAGAACTGTTATTCTAAATGGTCATGCACTGATGTGTGCTGTGCTGCAAACGTGAGATGAAAAAACAGAGCAATACACTGATATCACTTCAGTAAACATACTCATTGAGTGGCTTTTGTAAAATGTCTCCATATATTCTATTTGCCTTTACTCATATAGCCTGGAATGTAACTAAAAAGGTCTGCAGTAGATCAAGTAACTTGC